>NC_092205.1:79738233-79781447 GCF_043381705.1 Parasteatoda tepidariorum | reverse complement strand
GAGTATGAGACAATTACAATAACTAATAGTCTGCATTGAAGTAATAAAATATCGATTTTTCTATATATTGAATTATTTTTTATCTCTCACAGGGCCTTCTATGGACCGAAACGAATGTTGCCCCTTAAAATTATTTCTCATAAGGCATACATCCCACTAGTTTATTTTAAAATTGGCGAGTCACACTTCCCTAGTTTCCCTTGTCAGTGAATTATCTTATTAATGGAATGCATCAAAAACGTTTCAACTGGTTAGAAAATAAAAATAGTTAAATAAAAATTAAGTTGATAGTTCTAATAGGCTACTATATTTTACAAATTTTATTCAAAAAATCTATTTTTAAAAAAACATTCTGCTATAATTTTCTTTCGGTTTAGCAAATCGGATTTATAAACCATATACGAAAGTAATTCGAACATACATCAGTAACAACTGCTTTTAATGTGTATAAAAAATGAAGATAAAAAGTACATCCGTTAGGGTGCATAAATTGACATCTAACGGAAGAAAAAATAAAAAGGCTTTCGAAATATAACGAATCACTAATGTAAAGTGGGTAAAAATAATAAAAACCACTTTGATTGCGTGTTGAAATTAAATGATCATCTTTCAATTCCATGCTGTTCCCTCAATCAGTCTAATAAGTTTTGATGTTTCACCTTTTTGCTGTACTCTGTTGTGATTCCTTTTTTTTCAATTCACTCCTATTTTAACTTACGATCCCTATTTTGTGAACATTTTTGGATTCTAATAGATTCTAAAAATATATATTAAAGACAGGGATTACTGAACATCCTAAACTCCATAGACCTCAAACAAGTGCTTATTGTTCTCCTGTGCTGACGAAATTAAAAATTAATCACGACATTCTTTAGCTGTTATTAATTAATATTTACTACTACTACTTTAGTTATTATTTAATTAATACTTGGAAAATATTTTACAGAAAGATTTAAAAAGGGTTTACAGAGGAGTTCAGAAAAAGTAAAAGTTTACAGAAAGAGTAAAAGTATGCTGTTGTATGTTTATGATTTAAAAAATTGCCGCGACAAGAATGTGTCGAAAACTTCAAGGGATTATGCAGGAAGAATTTTAAAAAATGGCAATTATGCTGATGTATGATTATTTAAAAAATTTCCGTGGCAAGAATGTGTCGGAAACTTCAAGGTAATATGCAGGAAGAGTAAAAAAGGACAATTATGCTGACGTATGGTTATGGTTTAAAAAAATTCCGTGACAAGAATGTGTCGGAAACTTCAAGGTAATATGCAGGAAGAGTAAAAAAGGACAATTATGCTGACGTATGGTTATGGTTTAAAAAATTTCCGTGACAAGCATGTGTCGGAAACTTCAAGGTATTATGCAGGAAGAGTAAAAAATGGCAATCATGCTGACCTATGATTATTATTTAATTAATGTTCGAATGGTTCGATTTAAGTGTTAATTAACAATATATTTGGAGATTTTTGCAAGTATTATGAATAAAAATACAATTTAGGATCATTCAAAAAATTCTTAGTAACTTAATTCAGAAATTTCAAGCCGACAAACTTCTGTCCTGTATGTACGGCTAAATATGGCGCTTGTACATACAGGTAATCTCGTGGATGCCTGCTAAAAACGCAGCTCCTGACGAACGAGTTAAACACTTGCCGTTATGTTTTAATGGGAGTTGGACTTAATATAATTTAAGCCATAAATTTTCAAGCTAGCTTATCTGGCAGTTAAGCTGTATTTATGGAGTTAAATAATGATCTTATCCTACAAATTTATGTATCAAGTGATTGCTAAATTCCGAAAAACGTAAAAATGTATTCTTTTTTCATTTTCTAAGACTGTCTTATAACATTTCACTTGTTTTTGAATTCATATTCAATTTTGTATAGATATTGCGCGGTTTTTCTTCGAAGAGGACATTTTCGATTTCTTCCCCGAAATGAATTATTTTGCTATTCAAGTAATTTTTTGCGAGCAGAATTCATGAACAATAACTGATTTAGCAAATTGATTTTTGAAGTGTGTATTGAGCGACAAGTGGAGAAAAAACATTATTTTCTTTCTACTGGGTGTGGCAAAAAAGCTCGGACAAAGTTATTACATTATAGAAGTTAAATAATTTCTTTTAATTTGTGTGTTCATTTTTTGTCTGCTACATACTTTCATTATAAAATAGTTTATAACATATCTTTTTTTTTTTTTTTTTTTTTTTTTAGCATTTTTTGCAATGTTAAGCCAAATGCTATTTTAGAGTTGTTTACGCAAGGAAAACGACAATGTGAAATGATTCACTCTGCTAAATAGTTTACTTTTTTAAATAGTAGTTTTTTTATTAGTATATTTACAGCTTCAAGCGAACTTTTTCTTAATATGCTGGGGGTTCCACTAGAGGAAGCTCGATTATTTAGGGTTCCATAGCCGAAAAAAATAGCAAACCGCTTGTCTAAAGTAATCGCTTTGGCGAGAATGGGATAGATTAAAATACTACTAACTCACTTTGCAACCAATTAAATTTATGTATTATTAAAAGTCTACTCTTATTTGTTATATGTTGTTCATTTACTTATTTTTAATAAAGTTATATTTAAAGTTCTTTCTCCAGCTTTTTTCGCCAGTATTGTCAAAATGTCAATGTTTTGGTGAGGCTCCACCATTAAGTTGAGTAAGTTTCACACAAAACTTTCACAGCAGTTGGCCGCATTCTTCAGCAATTTTATCTTATTTTATAAAAAAAAATTTTGCAACTTACTTAGACGAGATATTAACTTACGCCCTATATCATTGCTTCCAATTCACGAAAATATTATTGTTTTGGCGAAAGTTTTTAAAAGTTTATGTAAAATTAAAATAACTAAATAGCAAATGTTCAGTACCCATATATTTACCGCACTGTTGCTAGTGGGAAATCTGCTATTCATTTTCCTTGATCATGCATTTAATTTTTTTTCTTGTGCATTCAGTATTCTTTGGCTTCAGAAGCTTGTGTACTTTGCTAATATCTCTTGTAAATTAAACAAATTACGTCTGTCAATACGAGGAGCATATGTTACCATTTTCAGTGCGTAGGATAAACCTGAAGAGTTTTTAAGAAGTACAACTTTTGTATCTATAGTCTTTGTAAATAGAACAGACGTCTCAATGCGCGATTTTCCCACTCTCCACACTTTTCTCCTCTCCACCACCATAATTTCTGGAAAATCTTGCCTTTTCTCCCCATGCTAGTCTATCCAGATAACTTACTAAAGCGTACTACCGAAAAATTATCATCTTTTTGCCAAAACCATGGTAACGGAGAGGGTGAAAGAGCGGGGAAATCGCGTAAACTTGAGATGCTTTACTATGTGTGTAATGTTTAATGTTGATTGAAGGAATACAATTAGTTCTCTCAGAATTTTTTTTCCACAGGAAAATTCAATTAAACTCGAAGAAAACATTAAATATGTAAATAACTGAAGTATCTCCAGTTACGTTTTGATGATTATTTTCCTAATAGACGCGATATATTCTTATCAAACTATTGAATACGTAATCTTTTTTTACTTGTATTCTTGAATAAAGTAGGTAAGTGATAATCTTTAATTGTCTTCAGGCTCAGTGTTATAAATAAATAAAAATGTGCAGTCGTTAAAATGTTTACTACTTTTTGCTATCAAATGCCTTTTACCCATTTTTGGCCTTTTTTAATTTAGTAAAAACTTACTTGGAATATGAATCAAAACTTAATATAAAACTACAATTATCCTACATGACGTCCAAACGTTAAATTTCTTTCTTTCAGCAAACAGCTGCAAATATTGAATTTTCAAATTCAACGTATGCTTAAAAAATAACTATAAAGTTTTTTGAAAATTTTTGTTTTCATTTCATCTTAAGTATCATTTTATTTTTATGAATATTCGTGGTGAAATATTTTAAAGTTATGTTTTCGTACCTAATTTAAAAGACAATAAGCAGCATCAAAAATAATTATTCTACTAAATTTTATCTTTCTTTTACCCGTTATTACGAATTAAACAAGAGGCTCGTATGAAGAAATACTTTAGAAAACTCTGCCCTTTATGATGCAACTAATAAAAATAATCCCCAAATATATTCTCATATTTTGAACCCATTATTTCCTAATCACCCGTTATTACGAATTAAACAAGAGGCTCGCATGAAGAAATACTTAAGAAAACACTACCCTTTATGATGCAACTAATAAAAATAATCCCCAAATATATTCTCATATTTTGAACCCNTTCTTTTACCCGTTATTACGAATTAAACAAGAGGCTCGCATGAAGAAATACTTTAGAAAACACTACCCTTTATGATGCAACTAATAAAAATAATCCCCAAATATATTCTCATATTTTGAACCCATTATTTCCTAATCAAGTTCAAGGGTGAGGCATTATATGATATACTTGGCTCGTCTTTCGAGATCAAAGGTCAATAAGTGCCTCAGCGCGTCGCCTATTGGCGCTAAATAGTGCCTTAGTTCCGAGTTAATTTACTGTAAAAAGTAAAAATTTCTTTCACGGCGCAGGGGGAAGTAGAAAAATGTCTCTTTGAACGACAAGTCGAATTTTATGTTTTTCTTTTTTACTAAACTGAACATAAAAGACCTTTGTAAACTCATTTTCTTTACTTACACTCAGAACAGGAAAAAATGCAGAGACTACAAAGTAGAATCCTTTTTTTCGCCTTTAAACGCTAGTGTAAATACTAATTTTAATGCAATGTAGTTTTGCCCAGTAAAACCTTCTTCAAGGTTTATTAGATTTTTTTAAATATCCGTTATTAGATCGTCAAGGATAAAATTTGTCGATCGGATGTGACAACTTTAACCCTTTGTCGCATTGGTGCCCTTTTTGTAATTTTTTTGTTTCTATCGCTCTAGTTACAAGCAAAAATATATTTTTTGTATCGAAAAAACTGTATAATAGTTACTTAAAAAAATCTGTTAGATTACCATAATCTTATAAGTATTAATCGCTTTGTTTTAAAATACTATAAAGAATATAATTTTATATGTATACATGAAATTGTCATTTCCTAACCGTTTGACACAGAAAGGGACACCGGTGCCCCTTTAATAAATTTTTACCTGACGTTCTAATTACGAGTAAAAATATATTTTAGTAATTTTTAATCATAAAAAAAACATTGTTAAATAGTTACTAAAAAATCTGTTAGAATACAGGAATTATATTTGTACTAAAATATAAAATCCGAAAAAAGTAGGTAGAATTTCTTTTTTATTCATATTCAAAAATTAATCAATACTTGATTTTATAAATTAAAGAAATTCCAATGATCTATAACTGTTTTTACTAGATCTAAATAACTGCAAATTCGAAAAATTAATTGTTTATAAGGGAGTCGTGTTTGGGAGATTTTACCTTCAACGCAGAACTAGACACTGATGTTTTATGCTGTATTTCATAACCATAAATTATTAAAATGCTAAATATAGTATTTTTCACTTATTTCGAACTAAATTAATACAAAATAATGGAAAAAATATGAAAAACGCATTTAATAAAAATTCTTCTTTAAAGGGTTAACAGTTTATTACTTGACAAAATATTTTACTGTTTTCATTTTTTTTCACGTATGTCTTTTTTTTACGTATCACACCTGCCTAAAGAAATAAATCATCGTAAGTTCTAAAAATTAAAAAATTAATTTCATTGAAAAATGAGTTACGGCATCACAAATGACGCGAAATATAAGTGGTGTATTTGGCTCTGGTGTTAATAGTTGGTTTTAATGTTGGTTGAACGAAGATGAATAACCAAAAATGCTCTCCTAAGCATTATATTCATCTAAAAAGAAGCTAATGGTGAGTGTTAGAGCAGCAATTCATATTTTTTTGGGTCTATGGAACCCTGAACGATCGAATTTCTTTTGGCGGAACCCCAGTTTTAAAAGAAAAGTTTGATAGCGACAGAGACTTCTTAGAAGAAAATGACATTTCAGCATCATCCAATATCTGAAGTAAAATACGCAGTAAATATCCTGAATATTCCTACAGAAAATGTGGATCAGAAAGTCTTGGATACTTTGCAGATTGTAGAGAAGAATATTGATGAAGTCTGCTTAAAATCAAATTGTGTTTAGTAAAAATTCAAATTTATTTTATAAAATGTAAAATTAAAACCAATTTCCAGCTAGTGTTTTTCTCTTTAAATTTTTATTAATTATTTTTTAAATTTATTAATTATTTCCAATGACGATGAATATTGATTTGGATTGAAATCACCAGTATTACGTTAATTATAATTATATAATACTATAATATTGTGATGATCATCGATAACGATAAATTTACAGCATTACCGATAATTCAATTATTAAATACAGTATCGTGAGTGTTGATAAATTTTATTTGTATGACGAAAACATTAATCAGAATAAAAATAATATAAATTAGTTGAGTTTAAATATTATCGGGGTATATATCTATAAATATCGTTACTTGCTCAAGATACATATATAGAGCGTTATTAAAATTCCAATGTAGACATTCTGAAGTAGTATATATTCTTATCTATATGGATGGTCTGTTATAGTATACATCTATATAGTATCAGGGGATAGAGCGCTCGCCTCTCAATGAGGTAACCCAGGTACGAATCCCAATGATGTTTAGTAGATTCTGTTCTCGAGTCGCTCCGACCACAATGCTGACGTAAAATATCTATATCCTCAGTGACAGACAGTTCATGGGTTAGAGCCACCCTGCAATTTGGATTAACCGTGGGATGTTCTCGTAGTTTTGCATACCATGTAATACGGATTAGTTCTACGAAAAAAAAGAAGAAAAAAAACCTTCACGAAGGATAATTTAACTCAATGCTTGATCCAGGTGTTTGTTTGATTCAGAATTTCAAGACTATCGAATTGAGCCGTGATGGCTCAGGAGATAGAGCGTTCGCCTTCCAATGACGTGAACCGGGTTCGAATCCCGGGAATGGATGGTTGATTCGAATTCCGCATACAGCTTGCACCGATCACAGTGCTAACGTGAAATATCCTCATTGGTAGACGGATCATGGGTTAAAGTCCATTTGCCGTGAGGCTAACGGTGGGAGGTTTTTGTGGTTTTCCTCTCTATGTAACTCAAATGCGGGTGAGTTCCATCAAAAAGTACTCCATGAAGGCAAATTTCTCGCAATACTTGATCCGGGAGTTCCCTTGTCTTCTGGATTGGGTTCAAAATTACAAGGCTATGGAGTTGAACATTAGTAGTCATAGGCCCAAAATTGGGTTGGCTGTTCAACTACGGTTATAATATGATAATATAAGACTATGGAACTGATAATCTTTTGACGTTAGTTAGCCCGACAGCTGCTCAACGCTGGTTATCTAATAATGTAAAGTAACAGAGAAGGACAAAATGTAAGAGTAAATAAATGTATTGGAATTATTTTAGCTTTAATAATTGTGCTGATATACGTCATCCAGTTTTGTGCACGATTTCTTAGTGTTCTTTAGTAATGATTTATTGGTTATTTTCTCTGTTTTTTTTCCCCACCAAATACGAATAACGCATATTCAGTTAGTAAAAGGAAACATAACACGTGTACCAAAAACTAAATGAGCTCCTCATTTTATTAATGGAAATTTTTTTTAGCACACAAGAATAATAAATGACTAGAAATCTACTACTAAACCGAAAGGAAAAAAAATAATATCTACGCCATACTGAAGAATTTTTGTCAAGTTGCCAAATTATGCATTGTTTATAAATCTACATTTTTAAATTGAGAATAACTCCCAATTTATTAAGCATTTAAATAAATTTTACGATTCCTTCAGCTTTAGTCATTACAACTTCGAATACAAGCTTCCTTTGATACTGAATGAGACAAAAATTGCCGCCATTTGACATTTCTCAACAAAAGCGGCTATTTATTAGCTGCTTCTAAGCCACTCTTTTGTCTGCGTTATTTGTGAAGGCGGTGATGACCTGAGCTTGTCAGAAGCTTAGTGGAGGCGTTTCCGTTCTTTTTATTTTCCTTATCTCATTCTTTGTCACAACTACGGTCTTTAATTGTCTAGGGTGGTGAATTTAATATTAAGTGGAGGTAAACTGTACATCTAGTATTCATAGGCGAACTATTGGGTTCTTTGTTGAAGATAATACAGGGTGATTGAGAATTACCTAACTTTGAGTCACAATACACAATAACTCCTAAAATGAGAAAGATACCTAAGTTGTGTAATTTGTGTATATAAATATTACAGCAATGCATGAAAAAGCTTTAAAAAAGTCGATAATTAAAACAGAAATAAGCTTAAAAGCAACTTAAGCACTGTGATTAGATTTTATGATTAGATTTAAAATTACACACATAGAAAGAAAAAAAAGATGAATAAACTCATAAAATTAACTGAAGTAACGCGAGAAAAAAAAATGGAAACTATGCTGTAGAACAGTGCTAAGCAATTGGCAGCTCGCGGGCCACGTCCGGCCTGCGTTTTGTGACCCGCGAACTAAAATATATTAGTTGTTATTTTTAACGGAGAATTTGCGTAAATAATCATTATGGGTTTAAAATAATTTTCTTTCGTTTAAATAAAATAGAAAAAAAACTAATTTATTTGTTTTTGTGAAATTTAACATACCAACGGTGCAAAAAAAAAAATTATTTCTCGGGTAAAAAGCTACTTTGTATTTTTATCTGTAATTCAATACTTCTGTTTTGTGCAACTTGATAAAAATCTGACTGTAATATTTAATGTTCCTTCAAACATAAAAGAGTCCAATATAAAATTTTTATTAAGTAGCGGCCCGCCATTTGACTGGTGTTTTTAATTGCGTCCCCCTGGCCTCATGTAAGTTGGAAACCTCTGCTTTAGAACATCAAAAATATGTTTTTCTTCAAAGTACATTAGAAAAATACGTAGAAATAAATGAAAAATACATATTCTTGAATCACGATTTTTTTGCTTCTCTTTATATTAGGAAAATAAGGTATTCATTTTGAATTTTGATCCCTACAACTATCACCGAACTTCCATTTTTATTTCTCTTTTCGAAAGCAATTATTTAATGCTGTTTTTCGAAGGCTACGTCGTAATATTATGAAATTATGCTTTTTTGAGAATAATATGCTATTTTTTATAACTGCTGTGAGATTGCAACTGTTACTCATGACTGCTAGGTTAAGTTTTGCCCATTTAGAGCCAGCACTGTCTATGCTTATAATGTAAATGGCGCAAAACGTCATTATTGAGAAAAACCACAGTTTTGTGAAAATGGAAAGCGTTTCTGGTCTAATTTTTTAATATTTAAAAAACTTACTCCAGCGCTTTCATACTTGCTTTCATAAAAATTTGCAAAAACTGGGAATAAGACAATGATTTTGATAATTTTCATCTAGGTTGAAAAATGTCGCCAAATTAGAGATTTAAAAAAAAAAAAAAGCTTTAATAAGTTCTAAATATTTATGTTTTTTGTCTGTTCTAAAGCTCAGATAATTATTCACGGCAAGATTATATATATAGTTTAAAATCATCGCATTACTTTAAGTGCAAGGTACATAAACTATGACTTATATTTATTTTCCTTGGCGACAGAGCTTCGAAAAACAGCGTTTAGTTCTTATTTCTCGTACTATATTTCTCTTTTTATACTATTTCTCAGTGACCCATAAGAATTTTTACTCCAGCTTTAATTCTTTATAACATCTAAAAATATATGTAAAGAACAATGATTTATAAAAAAAAGCTTTGATTTGTTTACTTTAGACAATACCATTTAAAATTTTGATTCATGCTCAAAGCATAAAAATATAGTATATCACTATAAGACTTTGTATGTTGCTGAAAAGAAACGCAAAAAGAGATGTCATGAAAAAGAAACGTAAATTAGAAAATAAAAAAGATGAAATTATATATTTTTAAATGTCGTAGAGGAAAGTAACTACCTTATGATGAATTTTGAATTTCTTTTTTTGATTTGACACGAAACTGGCGATCCCTATATGAATGATAAGAAATAAATTTTCAATATTTTTAGAAACATTTACTTAGTTATTAAAAGTAATTTAAATTATTGAATTAATATCGTACATGAAAGAAATATATCAACATCTTACACTATCTTCATGTTATAAATGATAGCCACACATTTATGACGCGAAGAATTCTCAATAGAGTCTTCATTAACATAGTACGACTCTGATTCAAAATATTAAAATAATCCTTTTTTCTCTGAAAAGAAAACACTTTATTTTTAAGTATTATATAATACATATATGCAAACGATATTTTTTAGGAATTTATTTTTCAGTGAAATTGCGACGGAAGCCTAAAATTTCCTCATTTTTTAAGGAAAGCTAATAACAAATAAAATTATATTATTACAACTCAAAATATTAGAATACTTAATTTAATTAATCCAAATTTTTAGAATGTAGAATGTTTCTAATAGTTCTAATTTGTTTCTAATAGCGAGAAAGCTCAAAAGAATTTTATATTTATTGCAAACGATTATTTTAAAAAGACTTTACTGCTTTATTTATGTTTGGAATTTGTTTTAAAATGAGATGCTTACGTGATATTCCAGAATCAATAAAACTATGAGTTAATGACTTAACATCGACATGATATTAATCAACAATATATTACTACTTGAGTTGTCCTCAGTCAATCAGTAATAAAATCTTACAACAGTATCGGAAGAATGGAAAGTTTAGAAATAATCGTTGCAATGGTGAGCGAAAACAAAAAAAACTTCTGTTAGAGATGGTAGAAAATTGAAGGCTGTAGTTAAAAAAAAAAGCGTTTCCCGGGTGTACAATATTGCATAGGAAATTGAGAGGAGGAATTAATATTTCTAAATAGGCAACACATTAAAACGTCTTCATAAATTTAATTTTCAATCCCTTGTTTCAAAAACAAAACCACTTATGACTGTTAAACAAAAACTTGAAAAAATGAGATGGTGCAAATCAAAATACTTATGATACTTGGGAAATTGGAAAAAGATATTATTTAGTGACAAAAGTATGTTCAGTGTATTTTACGGCAGTCAAGGCATTCGAGCTTGGAAGACAAATTAATAAAAAGTACCCGAAACATTCTGTAAAATTTGAAGTTAGTGTGATGATATGGAGTTGCATATGAGCAAGTGACCCTAAAATGGAATGCATTCCCAAAGAAATAGTTGAAGTTCCCAAAGAAAAAACTGCAAGATATTGCTCCTGAAAACAAAGCTGAGTCAGTGCAGAGCATTAAGTATACTTGGGTCAATGTCGCTTATTGCAATCAAAGCTACAAAATATTAAGCAATGTTTTGTCCGTTTATAATTGAATTTTAGTGTTTATAATGACATGTTTTGGACCAAATAAAATTTTATTTTAATAATTAATTTTTTAAGTTAAAACATATTGTGAAATATGTAGACTTGACTCGTTAAAATCGTAATTTAATTTAAGTAAGTAAAAAACAAATAACCGAGTTCATAGTCGAAGTTTTCAATTATTTTAATATTTTGAATCAGAACTGTACTTGTATACTATGTTCTTGCACATAGTACTTGTACAAGGATTCCCCTCAAGAATGCTGAATTCTTCGAAAAGATATCATGACGGTTTTTTGTACCGCCTTCCTTTACGAAAATCATTCCATTATAAATAAACACATCCAAAGTAAAAACACTGTTTCAGATAAATTCAAGAATACTAATTTAGTGATTGTCTGCCTATGATCATTGAGTTAATTTGAGACTTCGCAGTTAAACATTGATTACGGTAATTCTTTCGACTGATCAACGCCGGTTATAAAATTAAATAAAATCCACAGTGCCATATTTAGACAAGCTTTCTAATTAATATTGAAATTGGTAAGAATAAATACTCTGATTTCTGAAACAGAACTAAGCAAACCATACATATTTACTTTCTTCTGTTTCTTTTTAATTAACGAATCAAATTGCCGGTCATTTCAAAGAATTAGGAGATTTTATGCGTTGCATTAGCTATTTTTATTTTACGTCCTGGAACAAAAATAGACCCCTCTTGCAAGCGCTATAAAACTATTGATTTGCGATCATTGGATAATGTCATTTTTTATTTTGTTTTTATAGGTTATGGCAAAGCTCGTCAACAGAGCAATCAAATTGGTTGTAGTGGGAGACGGAACTGTTGGTAAAACTTGTTTACTCATATCTTACACCACAGGAGCTTTTCCAGATGAAGAATACGTACCAACTGTGTAAGTTCATCGATTATCCTATTGGAAGCAATTCAAATTGCTCTTCAAAATATTAGTTAATGTAAAACATATAATATTGAAGTCAAGTGACTCAATTTTTTAGTTGTGTTTACACCTGGGAAATTAATGGGAATAAAATTGTCACGAAGTTGAAACAATTATACACTTCTGCAATATACAAAGTTTTTAAATAATTAATTCGAAGATTTTTTGGTTTTCGAATGCATCGGTGATGAAAGTAATGATGAGAATCAGTCAAACTGTATTGATTTTTCAGAACTTAGAACCTCTTCGTAATCACTCCTATTTTTTTAGGGATTTTATTAAATAAATCAAGAACAACTTTGAATATGCATTTCTCATCGAGTGTGAATAGAGCGAGGTTCGTAATATGAAGCTAGTCTAAGCAGTTTAAACCGTTCTCGTTACTTAAAAGTTTTAATTTTAAATAGTTCAAACGATCACGGTTCTAGGCAGGAGAATGAATATATTCCTTCCTTCCTTCTTCTTCATCAACTTTTTATTTTATTTTTATTTACTTTTTTAAATAAATAAACGATTTATCTCGAGCTATAAACGATAAAATATTTTAGTAGCAAACTTGTATTTGTAATGTAAAATATTTTCTTACGTTGTTCCGACCATATTTCCCTCTGTAACTTTTTCATCAAAATGAAAATTTATAGTAAATATGCTTTGTGAAATTGAGAATCTGATTGATACAATTTAGACTGGATAGGCTGGGATGGCAGGGCACTGGGCCCATGTCCAAGAGTTCGTGGGTTCGATTCCTGCGGGCTAATGACTCCCCGTGTAGTAAATAGTGACTGATGCACGTTAAATCAGTCGAGTCGCAAAGTCCTCCATGTTCCCATGACAAATCATACCTCTGGGATTACTGATCCAGGCGTTTCCTTGTCTTCTGGATTGGTTCAAAATTACAAGGATACGTAGTTGAACATTAGTTGTCGTAAACCTAAAATTGGGTCTGCTAATTAACGACGGATATAAAAATTTTGAATGGATGAACCGCGGTGGCTCTGGGGATAGAACGCTCGATTCTCAATGAGGTGAACCGAGTTCGAATCTCCGCGATGGTTGTTCGATATGAATTCCGCATCTAGGTTGCACCCCAGTAAAATATCCTCAGTGGTAGACGTATCATGGAGAGTTTCCTTGCCGTCTGGCTAACCGTGGGAGGTTCTCGTAGTCTTCCTCTCTATGTCGCGCGAATGCATTTTAGTAACATCAAAAAGTCCTCTACGAAGGCAAATTTCTCCTTATACTTCATCTAGGAGTTTTCTTGTCTTCTGGATCAAGTTCAAAATTACAAGGCAACAGATTTGAACAGTGGGTCGGCTGTTCGACGACGGTGATAAAATAAATTAAAATTTAGATAGGAATAGTCAAACTAAATCCACTAAAAATGTTCCTTAAAAATTGTCAATCGAATATCATTATATCTAAGTCTTTTATATTTTATTTCATAACTGGTGTTGAACAACTAACCCAATTATGATTTTACGACCATCAATGATCATCTCTTAGTCCTGCAATTTTGAACCACACCCAAAAGAAAAGGGAACTTCTGGATCGAAATTAAGACAAACTAGCCATCGTGGTGAACTTTTCGAAGGAACTAACCAGCATTTGCCTTGCATGGAAAGAAAAACCACGAAAACTTCCCATAGTTAGCCTGACAACTAGGGGATTCTCCCTTATCCACTGTCTATCATTGAGGATATTTCACGTCAGCACTGTGATGGATGTCATCAACTTGTCACCGCTGGAATTCGAACATCGGCTATCTCATTGGGAAGAGAATGTTCCATTTCCTGACTCACCACGGCTCAATCTTTTCTATTGTAGATTTTTTCGATAGAATTATTTAAAATGTAGATAAAAGATACATTACTGAATGCAGACTTATAACGGTAGTTATTTGCAGTTTTTTACATTTTAAAAGTTGAAAAAAATCAGAGCTCGCTCCACCGATGAAGTTGCACGGAACTCACCCTTTCTGTATCTTTGTTTACTGAGGAAAATATTTGTTTATAGAATCGAAGCGGCTGACGTCTTTTATTATTTTTTAATTGTGACTTTATTACATTATTTCTGCACTATATTTATTTCGGAACAAAACAAATGTGACGTAAAACAAAAACCGAAAACATTATTGAACAGTTTTATACATTTTAAAAGTTGAAAAAAATCAGAGCTCGCTCCACCGACGAAGTTGCACGGGCTTCACCCTTTCTGTATCATTGTTTACTGGGGAAAATATTTGTTTACAGAATCGAAGCAATTGACGTCTTTTATTATTTTTTAATTGTGACTTTATTACATTATTTCTGCACTATATTTATTTCAGAACAAAACAATTGTGACGTAAAACAAAGACCAAAAACATTATTGAACAGTTTTTTTACATTTTATAAGTTGAAAAAAATCAGAGCTCGCTCCACCGACAAAGTGGCACGGGACTCACCCTTTCTGTATCTTTGTTTACTGAGGAAAATATTTGTTTATAGAATCGAAGCAGCTGACGTCTTTTATTGTTTTTTAATTGTGACTTTATTACATTATTTCTGCACTATATTTATTTCGGAACAAAACAATTGTGGCGTAAAAGAAAGACCAAAAACATTATTAAACAGTTTTTTACATTTTAAAAGTTGAAAAAAATCAGAGCTAGCTCCACCTACAAAGTGGCACGGGACTCACCCTTTCTGTATCTTTGTTTACCGAGGAAAATATTTGTTTATAGAATCGAAGAAGCTGACGTCTTTTATTATTTTTTAATTGTGTCTTTATTACATTATTTTTGCACTATATTTATTTTGGAACGAAACAATTGTGACGTAAAACAAAGACCAAAAACATTATTGAACAGTTTTTTACATTTTAAAAGTAGAAAAAAATCAGAGCTCGCTCCACCGACGAAGTTGCACGGGACTCACCCTTTCTGCATCTTTGTTTACTGAGGAAAATATTTGTTTATAGAATCGAAGCAGCTGACGTCTTTTATTATTTTTTAATTGTGTCTTTATCACATTATTTCTGAACTATATATTTTCGGAACAAAACAATTGCGACGTAAAACAAAGACCAAAAACGTTATTGAATGTGACTTCTGACTTACCTATCGACGTTTATGGTTGATTCGTTTTATCCATGCAAAGTTTAATGACGCCAAAGACGTATTCGACTGCACTGCGTCCAACACAAATTTCATTACGTACCTAATATAATGTAATCAAATGGTGTAGTAAACTAAACCAGATATTATAAGAATAGAGAATTGAAGAATTTGTGTATGTGGACAAATGATTTATGCCTAAGTATCTTTCTTTCTCTTCATTTTATTTATTTATTTAATCATTTTTTCAGATTTGATAACTATGCTGGGTGCATGGAAATAGACAATATACGGGTCAGTTTAACTCTCTGGGACACTGCCGGGCAGGAAGATTACGAAAGATTACGGCCCTTATCGTATCCAGGTGTAAGTTATATTTATTAGAATTTTCTAATTTAAATAATTTTTATTCTTTCTCCATAAAAAAATATTTATGAAACTGCTCCACGCCTAACTAAGTAAGAAATATTTAATGCTATTATCTTCATCACAGATGCTTATTTCACCATTTTTACTATTGCTACAAAATACTCAAATTATTGAAGAATAAATTCAAGCAAATTAAGTGTAAATCAAATCTAGCTGTCACTATCAGCCACATGGCGACTAAATTGGCGAATTGGCGATTAAATTAGCGAATTGGCGATTTAAAATATGTCTGCTTATTCGATTGCCTCTTTTTTTTTCTTTTTTTAATTGAAAATTCATCTCATGTGCATTTTTTTCACCTTCTTCTTCTTGGTATTATTCTTATTATTATTGACATTAATAAATGTGTAAGTATAAAAACTAGCTGACACTATCGGCCACAGGGAGACTAAATATTAGAATTGGCGATTTAAAAAATGTCTGCTTACTCGATTGCCTCTTTTTTTTTTTTAATCGAACATTCATCTGGTGCATTTTTTGCTCAATTCCTAATTAAAAGGGCGCAAAATATCATTTTCTGTTTATGACCCTAAAACAATGACTAAATTATATGGTTTCAGAAAATTCTTGCTAAAAGAAGAGAAAAGTCTTACATATTTATCTTTTACATTATAAAAACTAAAGCTCACTTATTATAATTAGTAAAAGTTCTTATAAAACAATGAATGGATTATATGAATTTATCAGTTATACTTTAATGTATATTCTACACTCTATAACTAAAAAATCGACGCACCAAGAAGCAATCATCCGATTGCTTTGAAATTTCGTATGCATGAATGTTTTGAACAGATATGGCTGGAATGATGCCGACTGGGGACGTATAGTCTTTAGCGACGAGTCCCGCTTCCGACTGTGTCCTGACGATCATCGAAAACGTGTTTGGAGACGCACAGGGCAGAGGGGGATCCTGCCTTCACATTGCCACACCTGCCCTCAACAAGGCATTATGGTCTGGGGTGCCATTTCCTTTCTCAGCCGGACCCCTTTGGTCGTCATTAGAGGTACACTTACTACACAGCGGTACGTCGACGACATCCTAGGACCTATTTTGCTACCGTTCCTTTTGCAGCGCCCTGGGCTGATTTTTTAGCAGGACAATTGCAGACCACATACGGCACATGTTGCTATGAACTGTCTGAAAGCTTCTCAAACTCTTCCTTGGCCTGCCAGTTCACCAGATCTCTCTCCCATCGAGCATGCCTGGGATATGATGGGAGGGCGATTGCATCTGGCATGGAATGTTGTTGACCTCGTTCGACAATTGGATCGAATTTGGCAGGAAATACCGCAAGAGTCCATCCGGGAGCTTTATCGGTCTATGCCACTCCGTGTGGCAGCTTGTATCCAGGCTAGAGGCGGGTCAACACCTTATTGAACTTTTTACTGTAACTCTGCAATAAATTATTCAATTGTCCTGAAATTTTAATCATTTACTATTCTGTACATTGTCTTCCTATCCACCAATTTTCGCTTCAATCGGACAACTCCTTCTAGGTGCGTCGATTTTTTTTGTTATAGAGTGTATTTATATTATTTGTTATTGCGAAACTTTTTCTGGGAAATGACGACTCAAATACCTAGTTAGTAGTCAAATGCAGATCAATATTAATGTCTCCACGACACAGATAAGTTTTCTTCTCATCATAAAGCTAGTCGTTTTCTTCCTTGCGTTGTAGAATTTACTTCAGTCGAACCTCGCTAACTCCAACCTTGATTTCACGAATTTTTCGATATCTCGAAGGAAAAAAAATTCCCTTCAAATTTCCTATACACTCAATGTTGAAAAAAACTTGATTTCATGAATTTTTTTTCTAATCCCTAGATAACTTGAATTTTTTTTCTCCATAAATAGTGTAGATTTTTCTTCTGAAAATAAAAAACTATTCTTAAAAAATAAAAAAAATTAAGAATAGAAAACCAATTCTCATAATGATTAGCTTTTTTAAAAAAATGGACATAAAGACGTTAGTGGCATGGAATGATGCGTCTTCCTCTACGATAATGAATGGCTTCAAGAAGGCTGGATTCATTAAAGATCACGAAAGTAGTCAAACAATCAATATCGTTAATTCTGCTGAAAACTACACCGAAAATGATTGGGACAGATTGACCGGACTCTTAAAACTTGGTGGCATGGAATTTCATGACTTAGTAAACGTAGATGATGCAGTAACAGTGTGTGGTCTGTGGGATGACAATGATATTATCACTCAAACGAAAGCTTCTTGTGAACTATCAGAAGAAGAGGATGAGGAAATCGAAGATTTACCACCCAATGTTACTAATAAACAAGCACTTTCTGCAGTGGACACTGTAAGGAGATTTATTGAGAGGCAGCCAAGTATGTCAGAGGAGACATTTAAAGCTATAGTCCACTTAGAAAGTGTTACAAACTTCCTTACACATCTCTAAAGCAAACAACAATTGAATCTTTTTTTTAAATGAAAGTGTAAAAAGTGTTTTTAGAATAAATATGGAATAGTAAATAAGGTATGTAAAAAGCATTTTTCTTTATTTTACTATCGATAACATGCGATTTCCGATAATTCGAATTTTCGGTGTATCGAATTTTTTCTCCTCTCCCTTCAAGTTCGAGACATCGAGATTTGACTGTATAGCCAAAATGAATTGGAATATGTAATAAAAGTTTACTTTTCTGGAACCATTAGGACTTTAAAATGCGCAGAGCAAAAACGACTCCGCTGCCGCAAACTATTATGTATGCATTTCCCCAAAATGGTGGCCATATTCTATTTATTTCAACCAAATGTTACGTACGTACAATCAATATTTCAAACTTAGCTCCGCAAATTTCACAATAATTTTACGTTTATGGCAAAATTTTCTGCTTGAAACTGGAAGTCCCGCGAATTTTCAGTCCAATCTTTGGAAATTCGTTTGAAATTCTGAATCAGTAATGAGAGAAGCCGAAAAGTATTTTAGTATTCCCGAGAAATATTTAGTACTAATAAAATTAGTAAAATTGTGGTTATAATTTTGCATTTTTCTACTTCCTGTTGTGTGAATTTCTTGCACATGTTGTTACTAAACTAATTGCTGATCAATTTTAAAGACTTGGTGAGAAGTACATCGTTATTAAAAAAATTTCATGCATATGAATAAATCATTTTATAATTGTTTAATAATAAAAAATAATGGATCTTTTGTTTTTCAGACAGATGGTTTCCTGCTGTGTTTTAGTGTGGATAACAACAGATCTTATGAAAATATCTCAACAAAATGGTATCCAGAAATAAGGCATCTCTGCCCTACCACCCCTTTTATCTTAGTAGGTAAGTGCGCATTAACTTCTCTGTAAAACAATACATTATTAAGGGAGTACGGTACGCTTCTACAGTACAGTACCGCCCACTCCGAAAGTATACAGTTCCTAGCCAAATTATTAGACTCTCTGTAGTTTTTCAATAATTACACGTTTCGCACAAGTTTATATACAATACTTATATATTTAAATGTACATGTAATGGGATTTCATTCAGGAGATTTTTTATGTACTTCCTATCTGTATTTACTTTTGACGTATTGCATTACAATGTTAACCAACTGATACACGAACGTAAACAAGTGCAAACCGGTTTCAGTCGCGTTTTCACATGCTTCAGTTGCGGACGTGTTTCTGTGGCATAGTACGCTGTGCTTATTTGTTTCACAGTTTTATACTATGCAATTATTTGTTTATTTTGCGTGCAGTGTTTAAATAATCGATTGGAAACTTTCCTAATAGGTAAAAAAAAAAGGCGATCCTTCACCGTGTAAAGAAGCTGTAAGTAAAGGCTCTCGTGAATGCTGATATATTTTCAAGCCTTGAAATATCATGAAGATTGAAGGTTGCTGAAAATAGCGTACGACGCATAAAAAAAAAATTGAGTTAGGTGACGAATTGATTTATGATACCATGGACGTTTTATGTATGATACCATGGACATAAGTGCACATTTGAAATGTACTTTTATGTATAAGTGTACATGGAATAAATGTACATGGAATAAGTGTACATGGAATAAGTGTACATGGAATAAGTGTACATTTGAACATAAATGTACATACCGGCGAGAAGGGATAATCGGGCGATAACATCACGTGTGATGAGAATCATACGTGATGTCATCGCCCGATCACGATGAATCACGATGAAAAGATCACAATCCAGAAGGAATTGATGGACTGTTGTTGTTACTTATCTCCAAAGGTCTGACGGTGTCAGTGCAGATCCATAAATCCGTTGACGAATAAAAAGTCGAAAACGAGGAGAAGTGTAAATTTCTTCTCAAAGAACTCCTAAGCAGCTTAAAATTACTTCAGCTAACCTTCTTGTTTTCGACTTTTTATCCGTTGACGAATAAAAAGTCGAAAACAAGGAGAGGAGAAGGGTAAATTTCTTCTCGAAGAACTAACTCCTAAGCAGCTTAAAATATCTTCAGCTAAAGCCTGATGTTGGTGACATTTCGGGCAAAGGGGTTGGATTTTATACCCTGAGAAAAAGTAAGACATTTTAGATGTTAACTGGCAAGGCGTGAAAGGCAAGTATTGTTTTTTTTTTGTAGCATGGAAGAATCAACGACTGTCCCGGCTTAAATGGACTAATTTGACTTATCTATGAAAAGCAGTTTAAATCTATTTATTTTACCCGGTGTCCAAAAAATGAGAGGCGATTTGAAAAGAGAAAAACGAATACGAAAGGGGAATCAAAATGTACGGTTGACAGTAGTGTTCTGCTTAGGAGGCCGAGAAATTTCTTCTCTCCAAGTTTCAAAATTATTAAAAAAGTTTAACAAACGGTGCCGCTAACTGCGAAAAGCTAAAAAACAAATGTTTCCAAAATAAGAATTACTTGCAACAATACTCTATCGCTGTCCGGGGACAAAATTAACAGAACTCGGTGCAGCAGATAGTCTGATATGCAGCAAGAAATATTTAATAGTTTTTCCGATTTAATTGCTTTAAAATCATTCATCAACAGAAGAGTCTTCTGTTGACTTACTTAGCAAGTTATTTTGAAACATAGTGAGAAAAAATATCGACGAAATACGAAGCAGACCGTGGATATCTATCTTTATTTAATTTTGAAACTCGTTCATCATTTTTGGCACGATTCTGAAATTTTTTTTCTTAACTAGTCAAGTAGCTAAATGATGTGCACTCTTTCGGAGGTACGCGTCTAGTTGCAAACACAACTAAAATTCATTTTCAATAAAAGTAAGTATGGTTCTTAGTGTTTCTAGTTTATTAGTTTATACATTCAATTTTACTTCAAAGCTTGCACCATCTGAGCTTGTCTAGTACACTGACTCAAATGTGGCAGCATCACAATAACTGTGGTTGTCTTTGTCAAATACAATAAGTTTGTAGCCAAATGGAAAATCTTTGATAGCTTTTGCCAAACCTTGATTTTTTCTTCTTTTGTTAGAAATTTCATGTAATGAGTTTATTTCGCAATCGAATAAATAATGTTTAGAAATCAATTTTCACTTAGTTATGAAATAACTTTTGAACAGGTACTAAAACAGATCTAAGAGAAAATGCAGAAGGACAGTCTAAAGATAAATTTATTAGTAGAACGCAAGGGAAAAAACTGGCTTCAAAAATTAAGGCTGCCAAATATGTAGAATGTTCAGCAAAGGAAATTAATGGAGTAAAAGAAGTAAGTGGCTTTTTTTTTTACAGATATACTATACTATTGTTTATTATTGTTATGTGTTAAGAGTTATTTTTGTCGAGAAACACTAATATAAGTCTTATTATTGAGTTTTGAGAAAAATTATGCAAATCTGTGAAATCTAAGAACAAGACCAATAGTAACCGACCTACCCCCGAAGGAGTTTGCGGATAAGGGTTTCACCCGTTTGCACGTGACTAAACACTACCAAACTACAGAAAAGTAAAAGTACTAAATTAAAAAGATTAAAACACATAGGAAAAATCCCAAAATCGAAAAAGTAAAATAAAAATAAAACAGAATAAAGATTAAAAGTGCTTAAAACATCAAAGTGGATAAAATCAACCGACAATAAAAGTGTCAAAAATACAGGTAAAAACATATAAAAGTAAGGTCAGGTAAAACATCAAATGGTAAAATATGAAAAATCACATTAAAAATAAAAAAGACTAAAATAAGCCCAATAGAATAAATAAAATAGTCGACTAAAAGTTCAAGTGTCTCCCTTTCAAGGCTAAGTGCCTCTAAGATTAAAATGTTCTAAGGTAAACCAAAGTTTCACTGAGGTGATAACACTCAAAGATGACACCAGGTAAGACAGAGGGTGCTGAACTTGACCAAGAGCAAGATTTCATTTTGAATGTCCTATGTATAAGGAAGATGCCAGTTTAAGGGGAGAATAAAGTCATGGAAACGGCAAGTGCCGGAGTAAAATCCTAAAAGCAGAAATTTAAAACCAGAAAACCTAAAAGCCGAAAGTTTAAAAATAAAACCAGATAAAATTTTTCTATTGAGTTTTGAGATCTATTGAGTTTTGAGATAAATTATGCAAATCTGTGAAATCTGAGAACAAGTTTATGTTTAAAGAGCGTTGTGGAATAACATGTTAAGTGATAGGGGATAAGTTTAAAGTTACGCACCTCTAAGTTTTACTGTTCGTAATTTAACGAAAATGCATTTAATTTTCAAAACTTATTACACATTTCATTTACACAAAAAGTGTCTATCAAGCAGGAAAGGAGAAGGCCTTTGCGCGTTTTACAATAAGCGAGAAATCTGATAATTTAAGAGTCCTTACGCAGTGATATCTTCACCGAATGCTCAGTTTAGTAGCCCGAACGTAGTGACATCTTTCTTGAATCCCCACTGCGCAGTTTATGTCCGTCACGTCGGATTGCTCAATTGAGCCTCTCTCTTCTAAGAGGTGTTGATAAAACGCCTGGTATATGGTAATACTGATTGTTTCGAATGTATTGCAACCGGTGATGATATTTACTCAGAGGCTTCTTCAGTAAAACGTTTGCTGCTCAAGGCGTTGTCACGTTGTTTTATAATATTGTTTCTATATTTCTCACCCAATAACTCACAATTTTAAGACAACTGATAAATACTGAGTTAGCTGATAAGAAAACAACCAGTAGGGAGTAGTCCATACACTAGAAATTTAATAAAAGTTTCAATCAATTAAATTAAAATTCCTATGCAACGTTTATTTTATTTTTTATTTTTTTGTTTCTGGGTGGCGCAGTTGGTTTGTCGTTGGCCTCCTGAGTCCAAGTCTGTGGGTTCGATCCCCGGCCCAGACACTGGATTTTCGGGATGTCGTATGATTATGCGGCATGTAAAAGATCCCTGGAGTGCCTTATTGGCTCTTCGCATTTTCGGCAAAATTAAATTCCTAGTGCACTTTAGCATCCAAATAGAGTCTCGGTGCTGCCATCTAGTATGGCAGAAACTAGACGTCCAAATTAACATGACCAACGGTATCTCACCCATTGTGGTGGTCCTGAAAGAGTGGATACCACCTCTGGAGAACGCACTAGGTCTGCTCATCGGCAAGACCGATTGTCCAGCTCATTGGAAACAAAAAAAAAGTTTATTTTATTTCAATAAATTTTCCGTTTCCACCAAAATAAGTATAAGGAAAATGCAATAGAGTGTATAAAGAAAGACATTTTGTATTTGAACAATAAAAAGACAGTAATTACAACACCCTAAGTCTCTCTGTTAAAAATAAAAGCCTAAATTTCAACTGATCTCTATTCACCTTTGAGTTTTAGAGATTTTAAACTTTCATGTAGTGAATTAATAAAGTGTAAATAAAGCGATTAATAAAGTGTTATATGAAAATTTGAAATTATTAATTTAAATGATCTTTAATTTTTTCGCCGCAGATTTAGTTTTCGGTTCTATTGGAATAAAATTTAAATCTGAAATTTCTCTTCGCTACCATTGCAGCATCATCCACAAACTTGTTTTTAAATACTTGTTTAATTTTTGGTTGCTATCAGAAGCCGTTCATTTTTTTTTTTTTGCTGCTAACGAAATTATTTAGCAGTAGTGCAAAAAATTAAGTTTAAAAAAAAAGTTTTTTAAAAAAATTATCGTAAACTTTTTAATTGCTTGCGTTAACTAAATGCAACTTTTGTATACAATGTGTTAAAAAAAAATAATAACTTATTAAAAAGTTAATCTATCTTACTTACCGTTTTATAATTATAAAACAGTTAACGTTATAATAAATATAAAACGATACATATATTATAAATCTATAAAATGCTTCGTATTAAAGTAATATCATTCGATAATTTTTGTGTGTAATTATGGAACAATTTTAATTTTAGGCCCCTTAACTTTGGATAATAAACAACTCCTGTGTTGCGTACACGTTACATTAACGCTAACGTGTTTTTCCGTTTCTCAGCGATGCTGCACATGCTCAGGAATAGCGTATTGTGTCTCACAAACAGTGTAGGAATGTTAAGACTTATTTTGAAAATGGAGACGCTTAAGCTGGTGTGCAGCAGTCGTAATATTTCTCTTCAGAAAAATTTCAGTTTCCAATCATTATGAAAGTCGCATCGTTAGAAGATCATAAAAATAAAGTCAATGCCGCCGAAAAGAAATCTTCATTGCGGAACGTTTTCATTCTAAAATTAGAAACGTTAAGACAACAGAGAATAACTTTAAACAACTCTATGACCTTAAGAAATGATAATTGAATGTTACTTGTAGAGCCGCGATGGCTTAGGAGATAGAGCGTTCGCTTCCCAATGAGGTGAACCGGGCTCGAATCCCCGTGATGGCTGGTCGATACGAATTCCGCATCCGGCTTGCATCGACCACAGTGCTGACATGAAATATCCTCAGCGATAGACGGACAATGGCTTAGAATTCCCTTGCCGTCAGGTTAACCGTTCGAAGTTCTAGTGTTCTTCCTCTCCGTGTAACGCAAATGCGGATTAGTTCCAAAAAAAATTCTTCCACGAAGGCAAATTTCTCCCAATACTTGAACCAGAAGTTCCATTGACTTCTGAAGTGGGTTCAAAATTACAAGGCTACGTAGTTGAACATTAGTAGTCGTAAACACAAAAATCGGGTCAGCTGTTCAACGAAGGTTATAAAATAAAATAATATCTTACTTGTAAATAATGTTATAACCCAATGCCACCCCGCCACAAAGGGTGGTTCATTTGTAAGAAACGCTTTTATTGATAAATAATTAAAATTAAATAAATGAAAAGGGCAGTACTTATATTTAATATATTTTTATTTATTCTATACTGGCATATCTCGAAAAATGCATGTCAGAAGAAAATATGAGAATAAATGAGAATAATGATACGATGGTTCACCTTCCTAATCTGGGGTAGCGAGTTCAATGTCATTGGATAAGTTTTCGTGAAACATTAAACATCATTATTTCTGATCCGGTGTGCATTTCTCGAAGTATTAACCCATTCTGGGACTTTTGTGACACCCTGTATAAATTTCTTCTTCATAATGTACCATTGCATTACTACCATTGCATTTTTACAACTTGTTTTTATTTTTGTTGACAGGTATTCGAAGAAACTGTGAGAGCAGTTTTGTCTCCAAAACATTCACATATCAGAATCCATCACTGTAAATTGCTTTAAGTTCCATTACTTTTTTTTAATCCTGTAATTTTATACCTTATACTTTTCTCATTTTTTTTCTTCCCGTTTAATAAAGTATATCTGTATTTTATCATTTTTCATGTGACTACTTCTTTTCTCTTTTCCACTAAATAATGTAGAGATATTAAAGAAATAGAATGCGTGAATCAGGTAATCGAGTTATTTGTAACACAGCGCTTTGTGAAAAATACGATTTTTTGTACAAATATTTGGGAACAGCGGTTCTCAATTTTTTCTGACTACGCAACTCTAATGGATGGATCCTTCTTTTGGCGGAACCACAGCTTAATAAAGTTCGTCAGCAATTGCAAACCTAACCAAAGAAGCACTACTAATTATTTTCGAATAATACAAGTATACATTTTTAAACCTTTTTGTCAATAATAGTTTTAAAAATAGGTATTATGTAAGACAGTTGAATCCACAGGTATCAAACTTAGCTCTGAACTTAATTTTGGTATGTATAAACTGAAAATAAATGAAATACAATTAATTATGTTTTGTTTTTATTCGAAAAGGAATATGGAACGTTGATTGAACTATCATTAAAGTACTGTCCTAAATGTGAGAATGGTTATAAAAAACATTTCTTTATTGTTGATTTTTTTTGTTCCCTTTAAAGTGAAAAATTCAACTGGGAATATTTTTTATAAATGCTGATCTTTTTCATAATTTATTTAGTATATTTTTCCAGAAAAATATTTCATAAAAATAACGGAAATATTAAACAAGTAATGGATTGTTATTTGGAAATAGATGTCATCGCAGGTTTTAAAAACCATGACTGTTTTTTTTTAAATTTAATTGCCGGATCCTTTGTGACACTCCCTTAGAACCCTAAAATTCCACAAAACACCTTTTGGGAACTGCTGTTTGGAAAATTATATAAGTCTTTTTTTCTAGTTTATTATTACAAGAGGTTACATACTGTTCTTCCTGGTTTCTTGAGCCCATGCTCCTTATTAAAGTTACAGATGGCGCTGCTCCAAAGATTTTATTAAACAGCTTTGAAATGTATCTTTCCACTATTCCAATTGACACTCCAAGAACAATGTTCTTACATTTACCACATTATCGAATTTGTTATTTCCATGAAGAAGAAAAATTATCATTTATGCTCGTGGAATGATTGCTCCTTCGCTACTTAACCAGCTATACTATTTATCCCTTAATTTAAACCATTTTATAATTCTGGACAAAAATTTTGACTAAATTTAAACAAATTGAAAATATATGTTATTCTAAGATGATCTCTGCTCATGCTCACCTATCTCCATTATTGCTTTGTAATCAATCGTAAAAAAGAAATTGTTATATCAAAATTAACCATTATCCAAATAAAATACCTTCAAAAGTTTTGACTGTAATACAATTTTAATTCCACAGATTTAGTTTTTAATTCTTTTGAGATAAAATATAAGCATGACAATTTTGCTGAATTTGGCGTCATTCATTAAAACTTCATTTACACATTTATTTTTAAATATTTATTCACTTTTTGATACCTGCTGAANTTTTTAATTCTTTTGAGATAAAATATAAGCATGACAATTTTGCTGAATTTGGCGTCCTTCATTAAAACTTCATTTACACATTTATTTTTAAATATTTATTCACTTTTTGATAACTGCTGAAGCTTGAATATTTTTTGTCAAAGAACTTATTTAACAATAGTGCGAAAAGTTAATTCGCTGCTTTAAAAAATTTAATTGACATATATTGACTGAAAACAGTTTTGCATAAAATCTAGTATAAAAACAAGCACTACTTATTAGAAAATATAAATAACTTTTTTACCGTTTAATACTTGTAGAATGATAACTGGATATTTTTATTATGAAATGTTCTATAATAAGGTAATATTATACAATTACTCGAAAATATAATTCGCGATCGCAACGCTCGAGTACGCCGTCTAGCGGGAGCCTGTAAATATCGGACATTAATTTATCACGTTTTCATTTAGTTCCATCAAAGTCATTGACTGAATCAGACGCCATTTTTTAGCAGCAAATAAGAAACAAAATTTCCCTAAGGAAAAGGCCGAAGAACTTGAAAAAAATCTCCAGAATATTAGTAAATCTTTCAGGAACAGAACACGCCAAACATTTGAAGAAAAATTCCTCAATAATTTTTAATTTCTATTATCAACAAACTTGCAACTGATGACTTCCGATTTCGNTTACTACCATTGCATTTTTACAACTTGTTTTTATTTTTGTTGACAGGTATTCGAAGAAACTGTGAGAGCAGTTTTGTCTCCAAAACATTCACATATCAGAATCCATCACTGTAAATTGCTTTAAGTTCCATTACTTTTTTTTAATCCTGTAATTTTATACCTTATACTTTTCTCATTTTTTTTTCTTCCCGTTTAATAAAGTATATCTGTATTTTATCATTTTTCTTGTAACTACTTCTTTTCTCTTTTCCACTAAATAATGTAGAGATATTAAAGAAATAGAATGCGTGAATCAGGTAATCGAGTTATTTTTAACACAGATAGCGCTTTGTGAAAAATACGATTTTTTGTACAAATATTTGGGAACAGCGGTTCTCAATTTTTTCTGACTACGCAACTCTAATGAATGGATCCTTCTTTCGGCGGAACCACAGCTTAATAAAGTTCGTCAGCAATTCCAAACCTAACCAAAGAAGCACTACTAATTATTTTCGAATAATACAAGTGTACATTTTTAAACCTTTTTGTCATTAATAGTTTTAAAAATAGGTATTATGTAAGACAGTTGAATCCACAGGTATCAAACTTAGCTCTGAACTTAATTTTGGTATGTATAAACTGAAAATAAATGAAATACAATGAATTATGTTTTCTTTTTATTCGAAAAGGAATATTGAACGTTGATTGAACTATCATTAAAGTACTGTCTTAAATGTGAGAATGGTTATAAAAAACATTTCTTTATTGTTGATTTTTTTTTTGCTCCCTTTAAAGTGAAAAATTCAACTGGGAATATTTTTTATAAATGCTGATCTTTTTCATAATTTATTTAGTATATTTTTCTAGAAAAATATTTCATAAAAATAACGGAAATATTAAACAAGTAATGGATTGTTATTTGGAAATAGATGTAATCGCAGGTTTTAAAAACCATGACTGTTTTTTTTTAATTTAATTGCCGGATCCTTTGGGACACTCCCTTAGAACCCTAAAATTCCACAGAACACCTTTTGGGAACTGCTGTTTAGAAAATTATATAAGTCTTTTTTTCTAGTTTATTATTACAAGAGGTTACATACTGTTCTTCCTGGTTCCTTGAGCCCATGCGCCTTATTAAAGTTACAGATGGCGCTGCTCCAAAGATTTTATTAAACAGCTTTGAAATGTATCTTTCCACTATTCCAATTGACACAACAAGAACAATGTTCTTACATTTACCACATTATCGAATTTGTTATTTCCATGAAGAAAAAAAATTATCATTTATGCTCGTGGAATGATTGCTCCTTCCCTACTTAACCAGCTATACTATTTATCCCTTAATTTAAACCATTTTATAATTCTGGACAAAAATTTTGACTAAATTTAAACAAATTGAAAATATATGTCATTCTAAGATGATCTCTGCTCATGCTCACATATCTCCATTATTGCTTTGTAATCAATCGTAAAAAAGGAATTGTTATATCAAAATTAACCATTATCCAAATAAAATACCTTCAAAAGTTTTGACTGTAATACAATTTTAAATTTACAGATTAATTCCACAGATTTAGTTTTTAATTCTTTTGAGATAAAATGTAAGCCTGATAATTTTGCTGAATTTGACGACATTCATTAAAACTTCATTTACACGCTTATTTTTAAATATTTATTCACTTTTTGATAACTGCTGAAGTTTGAATATTTTTTGTCAAAGAACTTATTTAACAATAGTGCGAAAAGTTAATTCGTTGCTTTAAAAAATTAAATTTTTATTCTGTTTTGAATCTTTTAATGACATATATTAACTGAAAACAGTTTTGCATAAAATCTAGTATAAAAACAAGCACAACTTATTAGAAAATATAAATAACTTTTTTACCGTTTAATACTTGTAGAACGATAACTGGATATTTCTATTATGAAATGTTCTATAATAAGATAATATTATACAATTACTCGAAAATATAATAGTGGATCAACATTTTTTATTATTTAAAACTTTTAATTTTGTAAAAATTCAATTCATAATTATAACAGAAACTAATAAGAAGGGCTGAAAAAAAAAGGAAATATTGTTGGTAAATAAAGGACTTTAATTTTTACTATTAAATAAAGGAATAATTTTTACAGTTAAATAAAGGACTTTAATTTTTACTAATTTTATGCTGATGACATGATGACATGTAAATACTATATCTGAATCTTTTTTGCTTATTATATGATTTTACTAATCAATAAAAATACGAATAAGAAAATTTATCTTTTTATGATAGTAAATGTAATTAACTTTAACCTTTGAACGGTTATGGAAANTGTAAATACTATATCTGAATCTTTTTTGCTTATTATATGATTTTACTAACCAATAAAAATACGAATAAGAAAATTTAATCTTTTTATGATAGTAAATGTAATTAACTTTAACCTTTGAACGGTTATGGAAAGCTAAACAAGACAAAAAAAATACTTAGTTTATACTGTACGCGACAGGAATACAGGATAAATAATCAGAAGACATTTTTTAGAACAGCCATTTTTATTATTATTTTTTATCTGTTTTTTTCTCTCGTTGCCATTCGCAACTCTTTTAAAAATAAGATGAACAGACATGTGACTTATGACATTCCTACGATACTCCCTCACCAGTAACTAAGTTACGATGCAAGGCAAGTATGTCAACTTTTTCATATAATGATAATATAACATAACAACATGTATACAGTTCAAAATTATACTACATAATGATTCATCATAATACAAAAACATATATACAAGATATTAATATAACACATATACAAATTATACCATTCTAAATTCCAGTTTCAATACAATAATATATATATATATATATATATATAAATANATACAGTTCAAAAATTATACTACATAATGACTCATCATAATACGAAAACATATATACAAGATATTAATATAACATATATACAAATTATACTATTCTAGTTTCAATGCAATAAAATATATATATATAAAATAAATGTATATGTATCTAATTAATACAGTTTTGTTCTAAAAAGCGAACAGGCTTTTTTATTTTTCTGCCAAATCTAGACATTTTAACATTTTGCTCGGAATTGTCTGCATTTTCTTGTAATTTATTCGATGTTAAACATTCGTTAGGTTTTGCAGTTTTTAAGTTTTCATCGTAATCTGGATTCTCATTTTCAGAATTCAGTAGATACACTGGTTTAAGTCTGTCTGTTGAAATGCTTACTTTTTTTCCTTTATAACTAATTACAAAATACTTTTCCGTCTTATTCATTACTTTATAGGGTCCTTGATAAAGAGACTCTAATGGCCTCCTGACTCTATCAATCCGCATAAGAACATGTGAACATGAACTTAAATCTTTGTGCACAAATACTTTGTTCCTTTTGAAATATTTTGACTCTAAAGGTTTTAATGTTTCCATTTGATTTTGAAGATTGCTAATAAAGTTTTCCGTGGATGTTGTCACTTTTGAGTTATCAAAAAATTCACCAGGAAGTTTAATGCATTTACCATAAACCAGCTGAGATATTGAATACTTGGTGTCATTGCGTAGAGCAGCTCTGAGACCAAGTAAGACACTAGGAAGAGTTTCAGACCATTAAATAGAGTTGTGTGCCTTTATTGCAGTTTTCAATGTACGATGTGGACGCTCAATTTTGCCATTGCACTGCGGATGATATGCAGTTGTTTTGTTTATTTTTTCTCCACCTAAGATGGTAAGAGATTTAAACGTTTCAGAGTCAAACTTTGATCCTCGATCGGTAATTACTCTGTATGGCACTCCAAATCTAACTATCCAATTTTCATAGAAACATCTGGCGACTGTTTCAGTTTTAATATCAGGTATAGGAACTACTTCTATCCAGCTTGTAAAAATGTCAATACAAGTCAAACAGTATCTGTTTTTATTGGATGGGGGTAACGGCCCAATTAGGTCAATATGTATCTCGTTAAATCTTTCATCCGGTTGCTGATATTCTCTAAACTGGGATTTAGTATGTTTTGAAATTTTGTTTTTTTGGCAATCAATAGAGGTTTGTCAATACCATGTTTCATAAATTAAAATTTTAAAGATAACATAAATATAGTTCGTAACAATTGAATAATTGTTTCAAAAAAATGTTTCTAACTCGGTGTATTCTTATCTCAATGAGTAAATGTGGAAAGACTGTATCTGCAAATAACTTATTTTAGTTTAAGATCGGTACCTTTGATAGCAATTACCTATTTATGACGTAATCTTTTTATCCATTAACTTTTACATAACGACTGAAAAATCCCTTTTCCGGGAAATTTTCGTGAGATCTTTCGAGTTCCTCGTTTTATTTATCTCATTTTTTTAAAAGCGGAAACAAACGTCAAGTGAATACTACCTAGGCGGAAGTTGGGAAAAGTTGCGGAACATCCACAAGTGTCTATAACACTGTGTTCTCTCGGGTGGTGCATTTGTTTTGGTTTTTTATTTATGTATCTTCTTTTTCTAATACGAAGGTGTCAGTTTTTGGTATAATTTGAAACTTGTGTTTTTGTTTTGGTGCTGTGACAATTCACAACACCTGGATTTCTCTTTTTACAGGTATGTTTGTATTTTATTTATATCTAATATGTAATTTTATTACTGTAGTTACTTAAAAGTAATTACACGAAAGCAAATTTCTCCCAATACTTGATCCAGGAGTTCCCTTGTCTTCTGTATTGGATTTATAATTGCAAGGCTACGGAGTTAAACATTAGTAGTCGTAAACCCGAAAATTGGGTCGGCTGTTCAACGACGATTAAAAAATAAATAAAATAAAATAAAACGTTTACTTTTTATTTCACTTATAATTTTTCGACTAAAAATAAAACATCAAATCAACTGTATAATCAACATCACTTAACTTTCGATTCCATCTATAAATGCATTTTCTCACAGAATAGTTTCCAATTTAAAACCTACTAGTGAATAATAAGCGGATGTGATCTAGTTCGCGCGATTGAAAAATTGATAGCTCATTGGCGAAAGTGGAAGTGAATGAAAAGAAACAGAAAAGAAACAGACAGGAACAAAAGAAGGNTTTTAAAAAAATGTTTCTAACTCGGTGCATTCTTATCTCAATGAGTAAATGTGGAAAGACTGTATCTGCAAATAACTTATTTTAGTTTAAGATCGGTACCTTTGACCGGTTAATTACCTATTTACCGGTACCTTTGACCGGTTATCGGTTAATTACCAATTTATGACGTAATCTTTTTATCCATTAACTTTTACATAACGACTGAAAAATCCCTTTTCCGGGAAATTTTCGTGAGATCTTTCGAGTTCCTCGTTTCATTTATCTCATTTTTTAAAAGCGGAAACAAACGTCAAGTGAATATTACCTAGGCGGAAGTTGGGATGGTTGGGAAGTTGCGAAACATCCACAAGTGTCTATAACACTGTGTTCTTTCGGGTGGTGCATTTGTTTTGGTTTTTTATTTATGTATCTTCGTTTTCTAATACGAAGGTGTCAGTTTTTGGTATAATTTGAAACTTGTGTTTTTGTTTTGGTGCTGTGACAATTCACAACACCTGGATTTCTCTTTTTACAGGTATGTTTGTATTTTATTTATATCTGATATGTAATTTTATTACTGTTGTTACTTAAAAGTAATTACACGCAAGCAAATTTCTCACAATACTTGATCCAGGAGTTCCCTTGTCTTCTGGATTGGATTTTTAATTTCAAGGCTACGGAGTTGAACATTAGTAGTCGTAAACCCAAAAATTGGGTCGGCTGTTCAACGACGATAAAATAAAACGTTGACTTTTTATTTCACTTATTATTTTTCGGCTAAAAATAAAACATCAAATCAACTGTATAATCAAGATCACTTAACTTTCGATTCTATCTATAAATGCATTTTCTCACAGAATAGTTTCCAATTTAAAACTTACTAGTGAATAATAAGCGGATGTGATCTAGTTCGCGCGATTGAAAAATTGATAGCTCATTGGCGAAAGTGGAAGTGAATGAAAAGAAACAGAAAAGAAACAGACAGGAACAAAAGAAGGAAAAATCTTTAAAATAGAACTTGAAAAAAATTCCATGTAAAATACTTTGAAAACACATTGTACTCACATTGTACACATGTACTCTTTATATGGGTTATTTTATAACTAATGAAACCTCGTTTTTTGGAGAATCCGAAAACTTCATTTACCTCATAGCGATTTTTAACTTATAATATTTTTTAAAATTTACTAAAGTGGCAACCTCCAAACTGGCTGATTTTTTTTTCTTGTTTCGAGGATGGGAAAAACTGTCAGAAATTTGTCTTGTCGATTTCGAAGTAATGGTTAAGTTATAATTAAAATTGCTATCTGTTCCGCAGAAGAGTTCAAGGTTTGAAGAAAAGGTTTACTCTTATGTCACTCTTTTTAAACTCTTTATGTCTAATGTCACTCTTATGTCATTAACTCTTTGACGCAGAATTTTTATTAAACATTTTGTTCATACTTTTTCAATTATTTTGTATTAATTTTAGATAAAATAACAGCTTATCCCTTGACATGATATTTTACTGTTTTCAGTGTTTTGTTTTTTTCACGTATGCTTTTTCATTTTACGTATCACACCTGTCTAAAGAAATAAATCATCGTAAGTTCTAAATATTTTAAAAATTAATTTCATTGAAGAAGGAGGGGTCAAAAATTCTTTCTAGTTTTTACTTGAAATATAAGTGTATTTGGCTCTGGTGTTAGAGTTGGTTTTAATGTTGATTGAACGAGGATGAAGCACCAAAAATGCTCTTCTAAGCATAATATTCACCTAAAAAAAGCTAATGGTGAGTGTTAGAGTAGCGATTCATGATTTTTTAGGTCTATGGAACCCTGAACGATCGAATTTCTTTTGGGGGAACCCCGGCTTTAAAAGAAAAGTTTGATAGATTATGCTAACAAAATAAATAAATAAATAATTGAAAACTACTCATTAATGAGATGATGAAGTATTCATTTCTGGTAAATGAAAAGAAGACTTCTTAGAAGAAAATGACATTTCAGCAGCATCCAATATCTGAAGTAAAATACGCAGTAAATATCCGGAATATTCCTACAGAAAATGTGGATCAGAAAATCTTGGATACTTTGCAGATTGTAGATAAGACAATTGATGAAGTCTACTTAAAATCAAATTGTGTTTAGTAAAAAATCAAATTTATTTCATAAAATGTCAAATTAAAACCAATTCTTAGCTAGGTGATTGTTTTATTAATTATCTATTAAATTCGTTATTAGTTTTTAAAGAAATTATGTAAAATCACAATACTGGTTCCTCAGACGGGTCCTTATGGTGCGATTTGACTGTATTTTCGATTGAAACGAAGTTCGAAAGCAGGATTTGTTTTAATAATTATTCAGTTGATTTCATAATTTTTATTATAAATGTATAAAATATTATTCTTAATAAATTGTGACAGGGGCATTAGTAATTTTAAAAAAAACTACAAATGTGATAGAGATATTATTGATTTAGAACTCTACATTGAGATAACCTCTTGGCATTTCCGGCAAAATTAAATCCCTAGTGCACTTTATCATCCAAATAGAGCCTCGGTGCTGCCATCTAGTGTGGCAGAAACTAGACGTCTAAATTAACATGCCCAACGGTATCTCACCCATTGTGGTGGTCCTGAAAGAGTGGATCCCACCCCTGGAGAACGCACTAGGTCTGCTTATCGGCAAGACCGATTTTGCAGCTCATTGGAAATAAAAAACATTGGAATAACCTTGTAGTCTTTACCTTGTATATTCTACCATGGAATAACCTTGTGTAAAAGAAAGACAAAGAGTGAATGAAGATATCTAGTTGAACTACTAGTACAGCTGGGCCATCTATCAATGTATTGAGAAATATCAATTAATTTTTTAGAAATCATGGTATTAATATTTTAAAAAAGCATCCTCACGATATTTCGTGCGCACCATGGCATATTATTCGCTCAATATTTTGTGTGTACCATAAATATCGAATATAGGATTATTACCAACTACGATGAATATTGAATTCGATTGAAATCACCAGTATTACTTTAATAATAATTATATAATACCATAATATCTTGATGATTATCGATAACGATAAATGCATAGCATTGTCGATAATTTCAGTTATTAAATACATTATCGTGAGGGTTGATAAATTTTATTTGGGTGAAGAAAATATTTATCAGAATAAAAATAATACAAATTAGGTCAGTTTTAAAATTATCCTGGTATATATCTATAAACATCGTTATTTGCTCAAGATTTACATAGAGCGTCATTAAAATTCCAATATACACATTCTGAAGTAGTATATATTCTTATCGATATGAATGCTCTGTTATAGTGTATATGTATACTATGTAGTATCAGGGGATAGAGCGCTCGCCTCTCAATGAGGAGAACCCAGGTACAAATCTCAATGATGGTTAGGGGATTCTGTTCTCGGCTCGCTCCGACAGCAGTGCTGACGTAAAATATCTAAATGCTCAGTGATAGACAGTTAATGGGTTAGAACCTTCTTGCCGTTGGACTAACCGTGGGATATTCTTGAGGTTTTCCATTCCGTATAACGCAAATGTGGGCTAGTTCTAAAAAAAGAACCTCCACGAAGGATAATTTAACCCAATGTTTAATCCAGGTGTTTCTTTGATTCAGAATTACAAAACTATGTAGTTGATGATCTATTGTTAATAAGTAGTTGATGTAGTTGATGATGATTGACGTTTGAAAACACGACTGTTGTTCAACACCGATTTTTTAATAACATAAAGTGACGGAGAAGGAGAAAATGTAATAATTAAAAAAAAATATTGGAATTATTTTAGCTTTAATAGTTGTGCTGGCGTACGTTTTCCAGTTTTGCGCACGATTTCTTAGTGTTCCTTAGTAATGATTTCTTGGTTATTTTCTCTGCTTTTTTTTTCTTATACCCAGTACGAAAATCTGATATTCAGCTAGTAAAAAGAAATATTACACGTGCACCAAAAAACTAAATGAGCTCCTCATTTTATTAATGGAAAAAAATTTTAGCACACAAGAATAATAAATGACTAGAAATCTACTACTAAACCGACAAAAAAAATAATATCTACGCCATACTGAAGAATTTTTGTCAAGTTGCCAAATTATGCATTGTTTGTAAATCTACATTTTTAAATTGAGAATAACTCCCAATTTATTAAGCATTTAAATAAATTTTACGATTCCTTCAGCTTTAGTCATTACAACTTCGAATACAAGCTTCCTTTGATACTGAATGAGACAAAAATTGCCGCCATTTGACATTTCTTAACAAAAGCGGCTATTTAAAATTACACACATAGAAAAAAAATGAATAAACTTATAAAATTAAATGAAATAACGCGAGACAAAGAAAGGCGAACCATGCTTTAGAACATCAAAAATATGTGTTTCTTAAAAGTACATTAGAAAAATACGTAGAATAAAATGAAAAATATATATTCTTGAATCACGATTTTCTTGCTTCTATTTATAGTAGGAAAATAAACTATTCATTTTTAATTTGATCACTACAACTATCGCTGAACTTTCATTTTTATTTTTCTCTTCGAGAGCAATTATTTAATGCTGTTCTTCGATGGCTCCGTCGTAATAGATGCTTTTTTGAGAATAATATGCTATTTTTATAACTGCTGTGATTTTCAACTGTTACTCATGACTGTTAGGTCAATATTGAGAAAATCCACACTTTTGTGAAAATGAAAAAAAAAATTTATAATATTTAAATACTTACTCCAATGCTTTTATACTTAGTTTTACATAATTCGCAAAAACGGGGAATAAAACAGTGATTTTGATAATTTTCATCTAGGTTGAAAAATGTCGTGAAATTAGAGATTTTTTTTAAAAAAAAAATTTAATAACTTTTTAAATATTTAAGTTTTTCGTCTGTTCTAAAGTCCAAATAATTCTTCACGGCAAGATTATATACAGTTTAAAATCATCACATTGCTTTAAGTGTAAGGTATTTAAACTATGGCTATTTTATTTTCCTTGGCGACTGAGCTTCGAAAAACAGCGTTTAATTCTTATTTCTCGTACTATATTTCTTGTTTGTAGTATATATTCTTATCGATATGAATGCTCTGTTATAGTGTATATGTATACTATGTAGTATCAGGGGATAGAGCCTCGCCTCTCAATGAAGTGAACCCAGGTACAAATCCCAATGATGGTTAGTGGATTCTGTTCTCGGCTCGCTCCGACAGCAGTGCTGACGTAAAATATCTAAATGCTCAGTGATAGACAGTTAATGGGTTAGAACCTCCTTGCCGTTGGACTAACCGTGGGATATTCTTGTGGTTTTCCATTCCGTATAACGCAAATGTGGGCTAGTTCTAAAAAAAGAACCTCCACGAAGGATAATTTAACCCAATGTTTAATCCAGGTGTTTCTTTGATTCAGAATTACAAGACTAAGTAGTTTATGATCTATTGACGTTTGAAAACACGACTGTTGTTTAACACCGATTTTTTAATAACATAAAGTGACGGAGAAGGAGAAAATTTAATAATTAAAAAAAAATATTGGAATTATTTTAGCTTTAATAATTGTGCTGGCGTACGTTTTCCAGTTTTGCGCACGATTTCTTAGTGTTCCTTAGTAATGATTTCTTGGTTATTTTCTCTGCTTTTTTTTTCTTATACCCAGTACGAAAATCTGATATTCAGCTAGTAAAAAGAAATATTACACGTGTACCAAAAAACTAAATGAGCTCCTCATTTTATTATTGGAAAAAATTTTTAAGCACACAAGAATAATAAATGACTAGAAATCTACTACTAAACCGACAAAAAAAAAATAATATCTACGCCATACTGAAGATTTTTTGTCAAGTTGACAAATTATGCATTGTTTGTAAATCTACATTTTTAAATTGAGAATAACTCCCAATTTATTAAGCATTTAAATAAATTTTACGATTCTTTCAGTAAATAGCTTTCAGTAAATAACAGCTTTAGTCATAACAACTTCGAATACAAGCTTCCTTTGATACTGAATGAGGCAAAAATTGCCTCCATTTGACATTTCTTAACAAAAGCGATTATTTAAAATTACGCATATAGAAAAAAAAATGAATAAACTTATAAAATTAAATGAAGTAACGCGAGAAAAAGAAATGCGAACCATGCTTTAGAACATCAAAATATGTGTTTCTTCAAAGTACATTAGAAAAATTCGTAATAGATGCTTTTTTGAGCATAATATGCTATTTTTATAACTGCTGTGAGTAGGGGAGAGGGGGGCACATGTGAACAAATTTTTTTATTTCTTCACTTTTCGAAAAATATCATCAATTTTTCATAGTAAAAAAGTCCATAGGTTTAAATAGTATTTTCTTTGTCTTGTGGAATTTTTTGAGATTTTTCAATAAAATATTTCTTTACTTTATAATATTTTAGAAAAATGACTTCAATTGTTCACATGTGCCCCTATTGGGGGCACATGTGAACAAACAAGATGAAAACAAGATGGTATCTCTTTTTTTTTTTTAAAGAAGGAACATCCAAGACAAATCTGAAAAATATTTGTAAATAAACAGAAAAAAATATGTATCTTCTTATTAGAGTTAAAACCTAATGCCTGAGAAATAGTTTTACTAAATTTAATGATATAACCTGAAAGTCCTATTTAAACTTTCCAGTCCATAGTTTTAAGAATCATATTATTTCAAACATTAAAATAAGCAAAAAGTATACATAAGCTTCATAATTTTATGTAATTTAATTTTGTAAATAAAGTTTTTTGAAAAGTAATTTTATCAAAAAATTTGAAGTTTAAATAAAAATCATTATTTCGAAACTGAAAAATGTAAGGTAAAGAATGCTTACGATACAAAACAAAAAACAAAAAAAAAACAATTCTAAAAATTCCTTATATTAAAATAAACAACTTTCATGTTTTTTCTTTTTTGATTCATAATTTGACGTAGAAAACCATTCTATAGAAAGCTATCATCAAGAAAAAGACTACTTAAAAGTAAAATTCTTTATTTTATAAAAATTAACACTTACCTGCTTTATAAATCAGAAGAATTCCAAAATGATTTGTTCTTCGATTTTTGTTACCATTTTTTAGTGCTACGAAAATGCGTCTTTGGGATTTGCCAAAAATAGAACAAGATGCAATTTTATTTTTTCTGGAGCGAAATATTTTGCCCATTGTCCACCGAAATCCGATAAACTACTTTGATTTTAAATAAAGTGTTTCGTTTTATGATTTGTCACAAAAATTTTAGGTGTAGATTGGCGGCACTTAAAAACAGCCAAATCTGTAGCTGCTGTGGCGTTAATACATAAGTACCGAATTTTTATTCATACTTTTCTGAATCATATTACTTGAAACATTAGAATATGCAAGAAGTATACATAAACACATAATGTTATACCATTTATGTTTTCAAAAAAAGTATTTTGACAACAATTTTTATCAAAAAATTATAAACTATAAAACGGAAAATAAAGAATTCTTAGGATAAAAAACGATTTTAAGAATTCTTTACATTGAAATAAAAACTTTCATATAGTTTCTTTTCTTATTATTCTTATAGTTCTTAATCAGACGTAAGAAACCATTCTGTAGAGAACTATCATTAAATAAGAAAAAAAAGTTTTACAAGCTAATTTTTTATTATAAAAATCATAACACTTACCTTCTTTATAAATCCGTAGAGTTCCAAATGAAATGTTCTTCGTTTGAAAGTTTTATTTTCAAATAATATGTGCATAGATTATCCCTTTATTACTTTTAGATAACATACCACACATCAAAATTTTATAATTGTAAGATCTCGATGTGAATTTGAATATGTAGCTTAAAAACAGAACAGCTGAATTCTAGTTGAAATTATCTATTCTTTCAAAACTAAGAAATACTTACCAAGGTAACGATAAAAAATTTATTAATCATCAGCACAAATGACACTATTTCAAGTAATTTGGTTGATTCTTTATTGTTGTTTTCCAAATTGTATAGATACTGAAATATATACTGTTCTATAACAAAGAAGAATTCTATAATTATTGCAGTTCTTGACGTTCTGAATTCACATTTCTTTATTGGAATGACGAAAGCAATGTTGACTTCATTTAATTTGTAATGAATTGAAGACAGAAAAAATTATTTTACCGTAATATACACACATGTAACAGCAAGTGATAATGAAATTGTAAGTTATGTTGTTGGTAATAGAATGGTAAAAATTATTGAGAAATTGTTCTTCAAATGTTTGGTGTGTTCAGTTTCAATGTTTGGCATGTTCTGATTAGTTTTTTCAAGTTCTTCAGCTGTTCCTTAGGGAAATTTTGATTTTTATTTGCTGCTAAGAAAATGGCGTCCGTCATGGCCGATGATCTTGATGGAACTAAATGAAAACGTGATAAATTAATGTCTGATATTTACAGGCTCCCGATAGAGGGCGTACTCGAGCGTTGCGATCGCGAATTGCGTTGCGCGCCCTATAGTTCGTTGCGATTCACGATCGCTGAAAACTATAGGGGGCGTTGTTGTATGAGACGAATATCTGCGATTTCTATATGAATAGTTATTCAGTTACTCTGGAGACGTTTTTAATGTAGTACTGTAACGTTCCTTCTTTATTGTGGCTTATTAAATTTATAAAAACAAAAAAATTGATATTCTTTCTTATGCAAACGAAAACAAAATGGTATTTCTTCTTTATAGAGAAGGAACATCCAAAACTCATCGGAAAAATATTTGTTTATAAACAGAAAAAAATATGTATATTCTTATGAGAGTTAAAACCTAACTCCAGAGATTTTGTTTTACTAAAATTAATGATATAACATGAAAGGCTTAGTTAAACTTTACATTCCATAGTTCCACGAATCATATTACTTCAAAAATTAAAATAAACAAAAGCTGCATAAGCCTCATAATTTTATAAAATTTAATTTTGTAAAAAAAATTTTCTGACAGCAATTTTTATCAAAAAATTTTAAGTTTCAATAAAAATCATTATTTAGAAACTTTAAACTTAATCCAAAAACAAAACAAGATGCAATTTTATTTTTTCAGGAGCGAAATATTTTACCAAAAAAACGAAATTGTACCTATTCCCAGACATGAAACTTTATCTTGGTAAACGTACGTTTTGGAAATGTTATTTCATTTGGAATCTTCTTTACTAAAGTTAATATGGCGGCAGAGATATAGATTGTTAAGATAGAGAAGAAAATAGAGATTGTTTTGAATCTATGTTAACCTCTATATCGGCCCATTTCCCACCGAAATCCGATTGACTACTTTGATTTTAAATAAAGTGTTTCATTTTATGATTTTCTCAAAAATTTTGGTGTAGATTGGCGGCACTTAAAATCCGCTAAATCTGTAACTGCGGTGGCGTTAATACCTAAGTACCGAATTTTAATTCCATACTTTTCTGAATCATATTACTTCAAGCATTAGAATATGCAAGAAGTATACATAAATACACAATGTTACACCATTTATGTTTCCAAAAAAAGCATTTTGACAACAATTTTTATCTAAAAATCAGAAATTAAAAAACGTAAAACAAAGAATTCTTAGGATAAAAAAATGATTTTCAAACTTCCTCATATTGAAGTAAAAAACTTTCATATTATTTCTTTTTTTCATTCTTATAGTTCTTAAACAGACGTAAAAAACCATTCTGTACAGCAGTGATTCTCAACCTTTTTTTTGCGGCGGCACACTTTTAAAGATTTCGAAAATTGACGGCACACAATGAAAAAAATTAGTTTAAAAGTTGTTTAATTACCTATAAAGCACTGTGTTAAATAGTTTGTGATAATAAATTTGAATGTGAAATAAAATAATATGTACTACAAAAGCACATTTATTAAGGGATTAATTATTTCTTTCGACTAATTTTTTATTAGTTAGTAACAGGTTTTTTTGCTAGTTATTAATTGTTAGCTTGTTTTCCATAGTTATTAACTGTTAGTTTTTTTACATTCATTACTATTATTTGTGATTTCCTGTTAGTTAGTTTTTTGCTAATTATGCTAATTATGTTCTTCGTTTGAAAATTTTATTTTCAAATAATATATACATAGATTATCCCTTTATTACTTTTAGATAGCATACCACACATCAAAATTTTATAATTTTAAGATCTCGATATGAATTTGAATATGTTGCTTAAAACCAGAACAGTTGAATTCTCGTTGAAATTATTCTTTCAAAACTGAAAAATACTTACCAAGAAAATGATAAAAAATTTATTAATCATCAGCACAAATGACACTTTTCGCGATCGCAACGCTCGAGAACGCCCTCTAGCGGGAGCCTGTAAATATTGAACATTAATTTATCACGTTTTCATTCAGTTTCTTCAGAATCACTGGCAGAGTCGGTCGCCATTTTCTTTGTACGAAATAAGAAGCAAAATTTCCCTAAGGAAAAAGCCGAAAAACTTGAAAAAATTCTCCAGAACATTGTTAAATCTTTCAGCAACAGAACACGCCAAACATTTGAAGAAAATTCCTCATTAATTTTCAACTTCTATTATCAACAAACTTGCAACTGATAACTTCCGATTTCGCTGTCGCATACTGTTACAGATGTGTATTTTAAGATAAAATGCATTTCTTCTGTCTTCAATTCA
>NC_092205.1:79723165-79737733 GCF_043381705.1 Parasteatoda tepidariorum | reverse complement strand
CGTCAATTTTTGAAATCTTTAAAAGTGTGAAGCCACAAAAAAAAAGGTTGAGAATCACTGCTCTACAAAATGGTTTTTTACGTCTGTTTAAGAACTATAGGAATGAAAAAAAGAAACAATATGAAAGTTTTTTACTTCTATATGAGGAAGTTTGAAAATAATTTTTTTATCCTAAGAATTCGTTGTCTTACGTTTTCTAATTTCTAACTTTTAGATAAAAATTGTTGTCAAAATACTTTTTTTGAAAGCATAAATGGTGTAACATTATGTATTTATGTATACTTCTTGCATATTCTAATGCTTGAAGTAATACGATTCAGAAAAGTATGGAATTAAAATTCGGTACATAGGTATTAACGCCGCCGCAGCTACAGATTTAGCGGATTTTAAGTGCCGCCTATCTACACCAAAATTTTTTGAGTAAATCATAAAATGAAACACTTTATTTAAAATCAAAGTAGTCAATCGGATTTCGGTAGGAAATGGGCCGATATAGAGTTTAGCATAGATTCAAAACAATCTCTATTTTCTTCTCTATCTTAACAATCTCTATCTCTGCCGTCATATTAACTTTAGTAAATAAAATTCCAAATGAAATAACATTTCCAAAACGTACGTTTACCAAGATAAAGTTTCATGTCTGGGATTTGGTACATTTTTGTTTTTTTGGTAAAATATTTCGCTCCTGAAAAAAAAAAAAATTGCATCTTGTTTTGTTTTTGGCAAATCCCAAAGACGAATTTTCGTAGCACTAAAAAATAGCGTCAAAAAAGAATTTTTTTTTTTGTAGTAAGCATTTTTTATTTTACGAAACTTAAAATTTTTTGATAAAAATTGCTGTCGAAAAACTTTTTTTACAAAATTAAATTTTATAAAATTATGAGGCTTATGTATACTTTTTGTTCATTTTAATTTTTGAAGTAATATGATTCGTAAAACTATGGAATGTAAAGTTTAACTAAGCCATTCATGTTATATCATTAATTTTAGTAAAACAAAATCTCTGGTATTAGGTTTTAACTCTTATAAGAATATACATATTTTTTTCTGTTTATGTGTTTTGGATGTTCCTTCTCTAAAAAAAAGAGATACCATTTTGTTTTCGTTTGCATAAGAAAGGATATTAAAAATTTTTTTTTTGAATTTAATTAGCCACGATAAAGAAGGAACGTTGCAATGCTGCACGCTACATTAAAGACGTCTCTAGAGTAACTGAATCACTGTTCATATGGAAATCACAGGTATCCGTCTCATACAACAACGCCCCCTATAGTTCGTTGCGATCGTGAATACTTAAAACTAAAGTGGTTTCTTTTCATGTATGTATATCCATATGTTCAAATGTATTTTCTAAAATTTAAGCCCTTTTTTTTATAAATCATTGTTCTTTCCATATATTTTTAGATCTTATAAAGAATTAAAGCTGGTGTGAAAATTCTTATGGGCCACTGAGTAATAGTATGGAACAAGAAATATAGTACGAGAAATAAGAATTAAACGCTGTTTTTCGAAGCTCAGTCGCCAAGGAAAATAAAATAGCCATAGTTTAAATACCTTACACTTAAAGCAATGTGATGATTTTAAACTGTATATAATCTTGCCGTGAAGAATTATTTGGACTTTAGAACAGACAAAAAACTTAAATATTTAAAAAGTTATTAATTTTTTTTTTAAAAAAAAATCTCTTATTTCACGACATTTTTCAACCTAGATGAAAATTATCAAAATCACTGTTTTATTCCCTGTTTTTGCGAATTATATAAAACTAAGTATAAAAGCATTGGAGTAAGTATTTAAATATTATAAAAATTTTTTTTCATTGTCACAAAAGTGTGGATTTTCTCAATATTGACGTTTTGGGCCATTTACAACATAAGCGTAGACAGCGCTGGCTTTAAATGGGCAAAACTTGACCTAACAGTCATGAGTAACAGTTGAAAACTCACAGCAGTTATAAAAATAGCATATTATTCTCAAAAAAGCATCTATTACGACGGAGCCATCGAAGAACAGCATTTTGCTTTCGAAGAGTAGTAGTGATCAAATTAAAAATGAATGGTTTATTTTCCTACTATAAATAGAAGCAAGAAAATCGTAATTCAAGAATATATATTTTTCATTTTATTCTACGTATTTTTCTAATGTACTTTTAAGAAGAACATATTTTTGATGTTCTAAAGCATGGTTCGCATTTCTTTGTCTCGCGTTATTTCATTTAATTTTATAAGTTTATTCATTTTTTTTCTATGTCTGTAATTTTAAATAGCAGCTTTTGTTAAGAAATGTCAAATGGCGGCAATTTTTGTCTCATTCAGTATCAAAGGAAGCTTGTATTCGAAGTTGTAATGACTAAAGCTGAAGGAATCGTAAAATTTATTTAAATGATTAATAAATTGGGAGTTATTCTCAATTTAAAAATGTAGATTTACAAACAATGCATAATTTGGCAACTTGACAAAAATTCTTCAGTATGGCATAGATATATATTTTTTTCCTTTCGGTTTAGTAGTAGATTTCTAGTCATTTATTATTCTTGTGTGCTAAAAATTTTTTGCATGTTAATTTAGACGTCTAGTTTCTGCCACACTAGACGGCAGCACCGAGACACTATTTGGATGCTAAAGTGCACTAGGAACTTAATTTTGCCGGAAATGCCAAGAGGTTATCATAATGTAGAGTTCTAAATCAATGATTTCTATATCACATTTTTAGTTTTTTTCTAAAATTACTAATGCCCCGGTCACAATTTATTAAGAATAATATTTTATATATTTATAATAAAAATTATGAAATCAACTGAATAATTATTAAAACAAATCCTGCTTTCGAAATTCGTTTTAATCGAAAATACAGTCAAATCCCACCATAAGGACCCGTCTGAGGACCCAGTATTGTGATTTCACATAATTTATTTAAAAATTAATAACGAATTTAATAAATAATTAATAAAAATTTAAAGAGAAAAACACTCACCTAGCTGAAAATTGGTTTTAATTTTACATTTTATGAAATAAATTTGATTTTTTACTAAACACAATTTGATTTTAAGTAGACTTCATGAATATTCTTATCTACAATCTGCATAGTATCCAAGACTTTCTGATCCACATTTTCTGCAGGAATATTCAGGATATTTACTGCGTATTTTACTTCAGATATTAGATGATGCTGAAATGTCATTTTCTTCTAAGAAGTCTTCTTTTCTTTTACCAGAAATGAATACTTCATCTCATTAATTAGTAGTTTTCAATTATTTATTTATTTATTTTGTGAGCATAATCTATCAAACTTTTCTTTTAAAGCCGGGGTTCCCCCAAAAGAAATTCGATCGTTCAGGGTTCCATAGACCTAAAAAATCATGAATCGCTAATCTAACACTCACCATTAGCTTTTTTTACGTGAATATTAAGCTTAGAAGAGAATTTTTGGTGATTCATCCTCGTTCTACCAACAATAAAACCAACTACTAACACCAGAGCCAAATACACTTATATTTCAAGTAAAAACTAGAACGAATTTTTGACCCCTCCTTTTTCAATGAAATTAATTTTTAAAATTTTTAGGTGAATATTATGCTTAGAAGAGCATTTTTGGTGATTCATCCTCGTTCAACCAACATTAAAACCAACTACTAACACCAGAGCCAAATACACTTATATTTCAAGTAAAAACTAGAACGAATTTTTGACCCCTCCTTTTTCAATAAAATTAATTTTTAAAATTTTTAGAACTTACGATGATTTATTTCTTTAGGCAGGTGTGATACGTAAAACAAAAAAGCATACGTGAAAAAAAGACACTGAAAACAGTAAAATATTATGTCAAGAGATAAGCTGTTATTTTATCTAAAATTAATACAAAATAATTGAAAAAGTATGAACAAAATGTTTAATAAAAATTCTGCGTCAAAGAGTTAAGGGCATAAGAGTGACATTAGACATAAAGAGTTTAAAAAGAGTGACATAAGACATTAAAGTAAACCTTTTCTTCAAACCTTGAACTCGTCTGCGGAACAGATTGCAATTTTAATTATAACTTAACCATTACTTCGAAATCGACAAAACAAATTTCTCACAGTTTTTACCAACCTCGTAACAGGAAACAAAAATCAGCTAATTTGGAGGTTGTCACTTTAGTACATTTTTAAAAATATAACAAATTAAAAATCGTTATGAGTTAAATGAAGTTTTCGGATGAAAGATTTTCCAAAAAACGAGGTTTCATTAGTTATAAAATGAGCCATATAAAGAGTACCTTAACATACAATGTGTTTTCAAAGTATTTTACATGGAGTTTTTTTCAAGTTCTATTTTAAAGATTTTTCCTTTTGTTCCTGTCTGTTTCTTTTCTGAATTCAGTGGAAGTTTCATTCACTTCCACTTTCGCCAATGAGCTATCAATTTTTCAATCGCGCGAACTAGACCACATCCGCTTATTATTCACTAGTAAAGTTTAAATTGGAAACTATTCTGTGAGAAAATGCATTCATAGATATAACTGATATCATTCATTGTCTAATTTAAGCATAATAGTCTTTATAATTGAGTGTGAAGAAGGAGATCCCTAGAATGGAAAGTTAAGTGATGTTGATTATACAGTTGATTTGATGTTTTATTTTTAGTCGAAAAATAATAAGTGAAATAAAAAGTCAACGTTTTGTTTTATTTTATTTATTTTTTAATCGTCGTTGAAAAGCCGACCCAATTTTCGGGTTTACGACTACTAATGTTCAACTCCGTAGCCTTGCAATTATAAATCCAATACAAAAGTCAAGGGAACTTCTGGATCATGTATTGGGAGAAATTTGCTTGCGTGCAATTACTTTTAAGTAATTTCAGTAATAAAATTACATACTAGATATAAATAAAATTCAAACATACCTGTAAGCAGAGAAATCCAGGTGTTGTGAATTGTCACAGCACCAAAACAAAAACACAAGTTTCAAATTATACCAAAAACTGACACCTCCGTATTAGAAAAAGAAAATACATAAATAAAAAACTAAAACAAATGCACCAACCGAAAGAACACAGTGTTATAGACACTTGTGGATGTTCCGCAACTTTTCCCAACTATCCCAACTTCCGCCTAGGTAACATTCACTTGACGTTTGTTTCCGCTTTTAAAAAAATGAGATAAATAAAACGAGGAACTCGAAAGATCTCTCGAAAATTTCTCGGAAAAGGGTTTTTTCAGTCGTTATGCAAAAGTTAATGGGGAAAAAGATTACGTCATAAATACGTAATTGCTATCAAAGTGACCGATCTTAATCTAAAATAAGTTATTTGCAGATACAGTTTTTCCACATTTACTCATTAAGATAAGAATACACCGAGTCAGAAACATTTTTTTAAAAAAATTATTCAATTGTTAAGAACCATATTTATGTTATCTTTAAAATTATAATTTATAAAGCATGGTATTGACAATCCTGTATTGATTGCCAAAAAAACAAAATTTCAAAACATACTAAATCCCAGTTTAGAGAATATCAACAACCCGATGAAAGATTTAATGAGATACATATTGACCTAATTGGACCGTTACCCCCCATCCAATGGAAACAGATACTGTTTGACTTGTATTGACCGTTTTACAAGCTGGATAGAAATAGTTCCTATACCTGATATCAAAGCTGAATCAGTCGCCAGATATTTCTATGAAAATTGGATAGTTAGATTTGGAGTGCCATACAGAGTAATTACCGATCGAGGATCACAGTTTGACTCTGAAACGTTTAAATATCTTACCAACTTATGTGGAGAAAAAATCAACAGAACAACTGCATATCATCCTGAAAAAATCAGGGAGAACCAACTTGAGCTATTATTCAGAAAACAAATTAAATTTTGTTACTAATCTTTTTTATTACAATATCAGAATCATATAACGGTTGTAATCGGGCTCTTGATTATACTGTATATGATTTGTCGCTGTACGTGTTGTATAAGCTTCTTGCAATAAAGTACTACTATTAGATAAAATCATCTGTTTTTTTCTTCTGAACGTGCTTTACATTATAGTGAAATCTGTTTTCATGCAAAACTTAGTTTCAGATTGAAAAGCTGGAGAAGTGTGCTTCAAATATTTAGGTATAATATGTTTCGATAGTAAGTGAATATACTTATGTGGATATTTTCTTACGAATTAAAAATCACAGAGATGTAGGGAAATGATGAGCTACTTTTTTGAGCTACTACTTTTTTCCTCTAAAAGAAGCAGATTTTACAGAAATTTCTTCATATAATTATTAAGAATTAAAAGTACAATTTAGAAAAAAATATAACTATATGTTGCTGTCTTTTTTTTCTTCCTACAACTTTTTTATTTATGTCTAAAATAAGATAAATAATTAATAAACGCAATTATATGTATCACATAATGAGTATTACTAGTGAAATAGAAATTATTGTGTATTAATAATGAAGAAAGGAGAAGCGTGATTGCCAAGATTATTTCAGGAGCTCCAAAATATTTATTTTCTTGAATTAAGCTTAATTTATTTATTTCGAAAAGGTTATTAGGATAGTAACAAAAGAGTAACGAAATTATTTCAGTTGAGTTAATAAAATATTAATTACAAAATTCTAAACACAGCGCTCCTTCCTCTTTTTAATATTTCTGCATACAAAAATTCCAATGCCATTCAGGAATACAAAATTGATGAAATCTGAAACCAACTTATTATGCATGATGCTTTTTAGTTAATTTAATGAAAAATCATTTTGTTAATACACTGGTTATCATAAATTAAGGAAAATTCACAAAAATCGCGATAACTCAAGAAATTACACATGGAATTTTATGAAACTTACCCACAATATACAACACATAGTAAGGTATTAAACAACATAAAAAGAAATTATCAGACATTAATAGTAGTATAGAAATTAGCACATGTATAAAATAAACAAATTGGAAGTATCGGTTTGCAATAGAAAAAGTACCTTTAATATGGAATATGATTGCCTCTAGAAGCAATACAGCACAAACAGCGATGTGTGATGCTTTCAATTATGCGGTCTATCAGTTCAATAGGAAGTGAGAGCCATTGCTCTTGTAAAGCAGTTGCAAGCGTGGCAAGGGTCTGAGGGGGCGGATTGATGGCAGATACACGCCTCCCTAGAGCATCCCAAACGTGCTCGATAGGATTCAAGTCCGGGGATCGAGCTGGCCACTCCATGCGAGTAATTGTTTCCTGTTGAAGATAATCATCAACAATGCGAGCTCTGTGTGGTCTTGCATTATCGTCCTGTAACAGGAAGCAATCACCAATTGCCCCGGCATATGGGCGCACATAAGCATCAAGGATGTTGTCTCGATAAACCTGAGCATTCACGGTTCCCCTTGGAAAGACATGGAGGTATGTGCGCCCTCCTAAGGATATGCCTCCCCAAACACAGACACTGCCTCTTCCGTATGCATCTCTTTCACGGATGTTTGATGGATGATAACGGGTCCCAGGTTCTCTCCATATCAAATAACGTCTACTGTCACTTTCTAGACTAAACCTGGACTCATCCGTAAAGAGAACAGGCCTCCATTGATCTGACGTCCAGTGGACATGTTGTCGGGCCCACTGCAAACGGTCTCTCCTATGGCGTGATGTGAGCGGCACGCAAATGGCTGGTCGTCTCGCATACAGACCACCTTCGTGGAGCCTTCTGCGCACAGTTGACGTTGACACCAACCTTCCGGTGGCTGCAGCAAGAGAGGATCTAAGATGTGTCGGAGTAGCGGTTCTATTCCTGCGTGCACTTAATGTCAAATATCGGTCATCGGCACTGGTCGTAACAGTTGGCCGTCCTTGACTGAACCTCCTAGATGCCGAATCTGTGGTTTGAAATTGCCTCCAAAGTCTATGAACCACAGATGGACTCACATTTAGCCATCTGGCCACTTCTGATTGACTCTGCCCTGCCTCTAGTCTCCCGATGGCTCTCCATCGTAGTTCTTCAGGCAAATGATGCCTAGAGGTCATTATTACGAATTGGCTATCTCAGATTTTCAATGTCGCAATCACAGTAAAATTTGTGTGCTTTCTCTCAAACTTGGACTTTTATGCTCCAGGCAGATGACGTAAGCCGAGTGCAGCGCCACTAATTTGCATATTGCAATTTTACTCAGCTACTCTTAGTGGACAACATATGCAAATTTTGCACGGTTTGGCTTACTTTTGAAAGAGTTATCGCTATTTTTGTGATTTTTCCTTAATTTATGATAACCAGTGTATATTTAATTTCGTAAAGATCGATAAATACGTGAAATTTAGCAATAAAAAATATTTTCCAACTTTTAACTGCAGGATTATGTGTAAAAGAAAATAGGATATATACATTTGAAAGCATGCTTCAACGTTATACTCGACTTGAATTCAACTTTCTATGGAAAAAAACATAGGTGCTAAATTATACATCTGTTGTAGTAGATTTGCAATGTAGTGGAATGGTCCCTCTGGCAATAATAAACTAGAAAAAAAAAACTTTTATAATTTTCCAAACAGTAGTTCCCAAAAGGTGTTCTGCGGAATTTTAGGGTTCTAAGGGAGTGTCACAAATGATCCGGCAATTAAATTTAAAAAAAACAGTCATGGTTTCCAAAACCTGTGATTATATATATCTCCAATTAGCAAGCCATCACTTGTTTAATATTTCGGTTCTTTTTATGAAATTGCTTAAGCAAAATATGTGCTGCGATCTGGGAAATGACTATATTGTCATTTCCCAGATGGACATAATTGGATTATGGTACATAATAAGCTTATAACCTAATAAGCCTACCTAATAGTAACCTAATAACCTAATAACATAATAACCTAATAAGCTAGGGAAAAAAAACATTTCACAATTTTCTAAACAGTGGTTCCAAAGACATGTTCTGTGGAATTTTAGGGTTCTAAGGGAGGGTCCCAAAGGATCCGGCAATTAAAATAAAAAAACATTCATGGTTTTTATAACCTGTGATTATATCTATTTCCAAATAACAATCCATTACTTGTTTAATATTTCGGTTATTTTTATCAAATATTTTTCTAGAAAAATATACTAAATAAATTATGAAAAAGATCAGCATTTATAAAAAATATTCCCAGTTGAATTTTTCACTTTAAAGGGAACAAAAAAAAATCAACAATAAAGAAATGCTTTTTATAACCATTCTCACATTTAACTCAGTACTTTAATGATAGTTCAATCAATATTCCTTTTCGAATAAAAAAAAAACATAATTCATTGTATTTCATTTATTTTCAGTTTATGCATACCAAAATTAAATTAAGAGTTAAGTTTGATATCGCTTTATATCTGTGGATTCAACTGTCTTACATAATGCCTATTTTTAAAACCAATATTGACAAAAAGGTTTAAAAATTTACAATTATATTATTCGAAAATAATTAGTAGTGCTTTTTTGGTTAGGTTTGCAATTGCTGACGAACTTTATTAAGTTGTGGTTCCGCCGAAAGAAGGATCCATCCATTAGAGTTGCGTAGTCAGAAAAAATTGAGAACCACTGTTCCCAAATATCTGTATAAAAAATCATATTTTTCACAAAGCGTTATCTGTATTACAAATAACTCGATTACCTGATTCACGCATTCTATTTCTTTAATATCTCTACATTATTTAGTGGAAAAGAGAAAAGAAGTAGTCACAAGAAAAATGATAAAATACAGATATACTTTATTAAACGGGAAGGAAAAAAAATGAGAAAAGTATAAGGTATAAAATTACAGGATTAAAAAAAAGTAATGGAACTTAAAGCAATTTACAGTGATGGATTCTGATATGTGAATGTTTTCGAGACAAAACTGCTCTCACAGTTTCTTCGAATACCTGTCAACAGAAATAAAAAAGAGATGTAAAAAGGCAATGGTAGTAATGCAATGGTACATTATCAAAAATAAGAAATTTATACAGGGTGTCACAAAAGTCCCATAATGGGTTAATACTTCGAGAAATGCACACCGGATCAGAAATAATGATGTTTAATATTTCACAAAAAGTTATCCAATGACATTGAACTCGCTACCCCAGATTCAGAAGGTGAACCATCTATCCTTTATTCTCATATTTTCCATCTGACATGCATTTCTCGAGATATGTCAGTATAGAATAAATAAAAATATATATAAAAAATAAGTACTGCCATTTCATGTCAGCACTGTGGTCGATGCAAGCCGGATGCGGAATTCGTATCGACCAGCCATCACAGGGATTCGAACGCGGTTCACCTCATTGGAAAGCGAACGCTCTATCTCCCAAGCCATCACAGCACTACAAGTTACATTCAATTATCATTTCTGAAGGTCATAGAGTCGTTTAAAGTTATTCTCTGTTGTCTTAACGTTTCTAATTTTAGAATGAAAACNTTGGTGCAAGCCGGATGCGGAATTCGTATCGACCAGCCATCACAGGGATTCGAACCCGGTTCACCTCATTGGAAAGCGAACGCTCTATCTCCTAAGCCATCACGGCTCTACAAGTAACATTTAATTATCATTTCTTAAGGTCAAAGAGTTGTTTAAAATTATTCTCTGTTGTCTTTACGTTTCTAATTTTAGAATGAAAACATTCAGCAATGAAAATTTTATTTCTGCGGCATTGACTTTATTTTTATGACGATACGACTTTCATAATGATTGGAAACTAAAATTTTTCTGAAGAGAAATATTGCGACTATTACGCACCAGTTTAAGCCTCTCCATTTTTAAAGTAAGTCTTAACATTCCTACACTATTTGTGAGACACAATACACTATTTCTGAGCATATACAGCATCGCTAAGAAACGGAAAAACACGTTAGCGTTAATGTAACGTATACGCAACGCAAGAGTTGTTTGTTATCCAAAGTTAAAGGGCCTAAAATTAAAATTGTTCTATAATTATATACAAAAAGTATGGAATGATACTACTTTAATATGAAGCATTTTATAGATTTATAAGATATGCATCGTTTTATACTTATTGTGGAGGAGATTATTGTGGGAGGAGGATATTGTGGAGTGTAGGCAGGTCACCACACTTATTATACCGTTAACTGTTTTATAATTATAAAGCGGTAAATAAGATAAATTAACTTTTTTATAAGTTATTATTGTTTTATAACAAATTTTATGCAAAAGTTGCATTTAGTTAACCAAAGCAATTAAAAAGCTTACGATAATTTTTTTAAAAAAACTTTTTTTAAACTTAATTTTTTGCACTACTGCTAAATAATTTCGTTAGCAGCAAAAAAAAAAAAATGAACGGCTTCTGATAGCAACCAAAAATTAAACAAGTATTTAAAAACAAGTTTGTGGATGATGCTGCAATGGTAGCGAAGAGAAATTTCTGATTTAAATTTTATTCCAATAGAACCAAAAACTAAATCTGCCGAGAAAAAATTTAAGATTATTTAAATTAATTATTTCAAATTTTCATACAACACTTTATTAATCGCTTTATTAAAACTTTATTAATTCACTACATGAAAGTTTCAAATCTCTAAAACTCAGAGGTGAATAGAGATCAGTTGAAATTTAGGCTTTTATTTTTAACAGACAGACTTAGGGTGCTGTAATTGCTGTCTTTTTATTGTTCAAATACAAAATGTCTCTCTTTATACACTCTATTGCATTTTCCTTATACTGATTTTGGTAGAAACGAAGAAACTTATTGAAAAAAAAACAACTTTTTTTTATATTTCCAATGAGCTGCACAATCGGTCTTGCCGATGAGCAGACCTAGTGCGTTCTCCAGAGGAGGTATCCACTCTTTCAGGACCACCACAATGGGTGAGATACCGTTGGTCATGTTAATTTGGACGTCTAGTTTCTGCCACACTAGATGGCAGCACCGAGACTCTATTTGGATGTAAAAGTGCACAAGGAATTTAATTTCGCCGGAAATGCGAAGAGCCAATAAGGCACTCCAGGGATCTTTTGCATGCCGCATAATCATACGATTTGGCCACTAAGGATTTTCTGCATTCCGAAAATCCGGTGTCTGGGCCGGGGATCGAACCCGCAGATTTAGACTCAGAAGGCCGACGACAAACCAACTGCGCCAACCAGCCACAAAAAAATAAATAAATAAATAAACTTCACATAGGAATTTTAATTTAATTGATTGAAACTTTTATTAAATGTCTAGTGTATGGACTATTCACTACTGGTTGCTTTCTTATGAGCTAACTCAGTATTTATCAGTTGTCTTAAAATTGTGAGTTATTGGGTGCGAAATATAGAAACAATATTATAAAACAACGTGACAACGCCTTGAACAGCAAACGTTATACTAATGAAGCCTCTGAGTAAATATCATCACCGGTTGCAATACATTTGAAACAATCAGTATTACCATATACCAGGCGTTTTATCAACACCTCTTAGAAGAGAAAGGCTCAATTTAGTAATCCGACGTGACGGACATAAACTGCGCAGTGGGGATTTAAGAAATATGTCACTACGTTCGGGCTTCTAAACTGAGCATTCGGGGAAGATACCACTGCGTAAGGACTCTTAAATTATCAGATTTCTCGCTTATTGCTGCAGCGTGCAGAGGCCTTCTCTTTTCTTGCTTGATAGACACTTTTTGTGCAAATGAACTGTGCAATAAGTTTTGAAAATTAAAAGCATTTTCGTTAAATTACGAACAGTAAAACTTAGAGGTGCGTAACTTTAAACTTATCCCCTATCACTTAACATGTTATTCCACAACGCTCTTTAAACATAAACTTGTTCTCAGATTTCACAAATTTGCATAATTTATCTCAAAACTCAATAGTATGATACAGGCAGACTTATATTAGTGTTTCTCGACAAAAATGACCCTTAACACATAACAATAATAAACAATAGTATACCAGATAAAAAAAAAAGCACATACTTCTTTTACTCCATGAGTTTCCTTCGCTGAACATTCTACATATTTGGCAGCCTTAATTTTTGAAGCTAATTTTTTCCCTTGCGTTCTACTAATAAATTTATCTTTAGAGTGTTCTTCTGCATTTTCTCTTAGATCTGTTTTAGTACCTGTACGAAAGTTAGTGAAAAAAATGATTTCAAAACATTATTTATTCGATTAACAAAATAAACTCATTACATGAAATTTCCAACTAAAGAAAAAAAATCAAGGTTTGGCAAGGCTATCAAAGATTTTCTATTTGGCTACTAACTTATTGTTTTTGACAAAGGCAACCACATTTATTGTGATGCTGCCACATTTGTGTCAGTGCACTAGACGAGCTCAGATGGTGCAAGTTTTAAAGTAAAATTGAATGTATAAACTAATAAGCTCGAAACACTAAAAACCATACTTACTTTTATTGAAAATGAATTTTAGTTCTGTATACGACTGGACTCATACCTCCGAAAGAGCGGGAACCATTTAGCTATTTGACTAGTTAAGAAAGAAAAAAAAATGCCGAAAATTCCGAATTGTGCCGAAGATGATGAACGATTTTAAAATTAAATAAAGATAGATGTCTATGGTCTGCTTCGTATTTCGTAGATATTTATTCTCACTATGTTTTAAAATAACTTGCCAAGTTAGTCAACAGAAGGCTCTTCTGTTGATGAATCATTTTAAAACAATTAAAACGGAAAAACTATTAAATATCTCTTGCTGCATATCAGACTATCTGCTGCACCGAGTTCTGTTAATTTTGTCCCCGGACTGCGATATACTGTTGTTGCAAGTAATTCTTATTTTGGAAACATTTGTTTTCTAGCTTTCGCAGTTAGCGGCACCGTTTGTTAAACTTTTTTAATAATTTTGACACTTGGAGAGAAGAAATTTTTCGGCCTCCTAAGCAGAACACTACTGTCAATCGTACATTTCGATTCCCCTTTCGTATTCGTTTTTCTCTTTTTAAATCGTCTCTCATTTTTTGGACACCGGGTAAAATAAATAGATTTAAACTGCTTTTCATACATAAGTCAAATTAGTCCATTTAAGCTGGAACAGTCGTTGATATTACCATGCGACAAAAATAACCCAATACTTGCCTTTCACACCTTGCCAGTTAACATCTAAAATGCCTTACTTTTTCTCAGGGTATAAAATCCAACCCCTTTGCTCGAAATGTCGCCAACATCAGGCTTTAGCTGAAGATGTTTTAAGCTGCTTAGGAGTTCTTCGAGAAGAAATTTACACTTCTCCTCTCCTTGTTTTCGACTTTTTATTCATCAACATATTAAAAGTCGAAAACAAGGAGGTTAGCTGAAGATATTTTATGCTGCTTAGGAGTTCTTCCAGAAGAAATTTACACTTCTCCCCTCCTTGTTTTCGACTTTTTATTCGTCAACGGATTTATGGATCTGGTCTGTCGCCGTCAGACCTTTGGAAATAAGTAACAACAACAGTCCACAAATTCCTTCAGGACTGTGATCTTTTCATCGTGATCGGGCGATGACATCACGTATGATGCTCATCACACGTGATGTTATCGCCCTATTCTCCCTTCACGACCATGGTATCATACATAAAACGATCTTTCCTGACTTCTAACGACCCAAGATCACACGGACGTGATCGCAATACGGTACTCTTGTATTACATTTTGTACGTATACGTACTTTTTAGTACA
>NC_092205.1:79711081-79720819 GCF_043381705.1 Parasteatoda tepidariorum | reverse complement strand
GTGCAAGTTTTAAAGTAAAATTGAATGTATAAACTAATAAGCTCGAAACACTAAAAACCATACTTACTTTTATTGAAAATGAATTTTAGTTCTGTATACGACTGGACTCATACCTCCGAAAGAGCGGGAACCATTTAGCTATTTGACTAGTAAAGAAAGAAAAAAAAATGCCGAAAATTCCGAATTGTGCCGAAGATGATGAACGATTTTAAAATTAAATAAAGATAGATGTCTATGGTCTGCTTCGTATTTCGAAGATATTTATTCTCACTATGTTTTAAAATAACTTGCCAAGTTAGTCAACAGAAGGCTCTTCTGTTGATGAATCATTTTAAAACAATTAAAACGGAAAAACTATTAAATATCTCTTGCTGCATATCAGACTATCTGCTGCACCGAGTTCTGTTAATTTTGTCCCCGGACTGCGATATACTGTTGTTGCAAGTAATTCTTATTTTGGAAACATTTGTTTTCTAGCTTTCGCAGTTAGCGGCACCGTTTGTTAAACTTTTTTAATAATTTTGACACTTGGAGAGAAGAAATTTTTCGGCCTCCTAAGCAGAACACTACTGTCAATCGTACATTTCGATTCCCCTTTCGTATTCGTTTTTCTCTTTTTAAATCGTCTCTCATTTTTTGGACACCGGGTAAAATAAATAGATTTAAACTGCTTTTCATACATAAGTCAAATTAGTCCATTTAAGCTGGAACAGTCGTTGATATTACCATGCGACAAAAATAACCCAATACTTGCCTTTCACACCTTGCCAGTTAACATCTAAAATGCCTTACTTTTTCTCAGGGTATAAAATCCAACCCCTTTGCTCGAAATGTCGCCAACATCAGGCTTTAGCTGAAGATGTTTTAAGCTGCTTAGGAGTTCTTCGAGAAGAAATTTACACTTCTCCTCTCCTTGTTTTCGACTTTTTATTCATCAACATATTAAAAGTCGAAAACAAGGAGGTTAGCTGAAGATATTTTATGCTGCTTAGGAGTTCTTCCAGAAGAAATTTACACTTCTCCCCTCCTTGTTTTCGACTTTTTATTCGTCAACGGATTTATGGATCTGGTCTGTCGCCGTCAGACCTTTGGAAATAAGTAACAACAACAGTCCACAAATTCCTTCAGGACTGTGATCTTTTCATCGTGATCGGGCGATGACATCACGTATGATTCTCATCACACGTGATGTTATCGCCCGATTCTCCCTTCACGACCATGGTATCATACATAAAACGATCTTTTCTGACTTCTAACGACCCAAGATCACACGGACGTGATCGCAATACGGTACTCTTGTATTACATTTTGTGCGTATACGTACTTTTTAGTACATGCAGTCCGTGGATAAATTATTAGACCCACTTTAAGGTCCTGGCGTTTTTTTTTGGGGGGGGGGGACTGAATTCGTCACCTAATTAAATTTTTTTCTTTATGCGTCGTACGCTAGCATCAGAAACCTTCAATCTTCGTGATATTTCGCGGCTTGAAAATATTTCAGCATTCACGAGAGCCTTTACTTACAGCTTCTTTACACGGTGAAGGATCGCCTTTTTTTTTTTTTTTTTACCTATTAGGAAAGTTTCCAATCAATTATTTAAACACTGCACGCAAAATAAACAAATAAGGGCGCTTTTTCATTACACGACACGATACCGACAAAATCGGACGACAAATGTGTGAACGACAATGTCGTTGCCGGATCGTTTAAGCAACTGTTTTTTCACTTGTCCGATATCGTTAGTCCGAGAAGTAGAAATTCTTGTTCATTCAATGTTTTGAGCTTGAGACCCAACAAGTGAGCAGTTGCTTGTGTTCTGATGTGATTTTTTTCTGCAAACTTTAAATATGCCGAATGATAATTGTCGTCTCAAACTTCTTACTTTATTTTAGAAGAAAAAAGCTAGCAGTGCAGAAACGTTTTTGGGTGCACGAAATGGTACTTACGTATTAACGCCACAGCAGCTACAGATTTGGCGGTTTTTAAGTGCCGCCAATCTACACTTAAAATTATGTCTGTAATCACTTAACATTACTTAAATTCTTTAAATGTTTTAAAGTATTAACGTTTTTTTCAAATCGAATTAAAATATTAGTTTCATTTAGAATAATCTTTTTAGATGATTTTTTAAATGAGTTTTATCAAATTTATCTTATGAAGCCGTTCTATCATGTTTCAAAAAAATGTTTCAGTTGAATCAGGGAACAGACTTTATATTATTCAATCAAGCAGAAACCAGTAGTTAGATCGAGTTCTGTTTGAAATACATAAGGGTCTTTATTTGCCTTTTTATCAAACCATTACTATTATAAAAAATACCATCCCTTCATTAAAGCATATAATGAATTTATAAAAATTTTCAATGAAACTTTTATGATTGTTTACGTCTTTCAACCTCATTATAATGTAAAAAATGCAACTTCATGAAATTAAAAATTTATAACCAGACATGAGAATAAATTATATAAAACTTTTATTTTCGAATTTTACATTTGACATGATCTAATAAAATATTAAAATTGATTAAAAGAATAAAATAATGATATCAAAAGAGGAGATAAAACAGGAAAGATACACAACAACTAATAGAATCGCCACGATTTGAGGAGAAATTTTCTTGCCTAACCGACATTTGATTCCGACAAACGTTATCGTCTTGTCGGATACGACATAATCGTTATCGTATCGGTGAGTGAAAAAGCGCTCCGATTTTACTTGACCCTATGTCGTTCGCCGACAATCGGATCCGTTTTGTCGTTATCGTGTCGTGTAATGAAAAAGCGCCCTAACTGTGTATTAATAACAAATAACTGTGTGTAAGTATTAAACTGTGAAACAAATAAACACAGCGCATTATGCCACAGAAACACGTCCGCAACTGAAGCATGTGAAAACGCGACTGAAACCGGTTTGCACTTGTTTACGTTCGTGTATCAGTTGGTTAACATTGTAATGCAATACGTTAAAAGTAAATACAAATAGGAAGTATATTCCTGAATGAAATCCCATTACACGTACATTTAAATATATAAGTATTGTTTATAAACTTGTGCAAAACGTGTAATTATTGAAAAACTACAGAGAGTCTAATAATTTGGCTAGGAACTGTATACTTTCGGAGTGGGTGGTACTGTACTGTAGAAGCGTACCGTACTCCCTTAATAATGTATTGTTTTACAGAGAAGTTAATGTGCACTTACCTACTAAGATGAAAGGGGTGGTAGGGCAGTGATGCCTTATTTCTGGATACCATTTTGTTGTGATATTTTCATAAGATCTGTTGTTATCCACACTAAAACACAGCAGGAAACAATCTGTCTGAAAAACAAACGGTCCATTATTTTTTATTATTAAACAATTATAAAATGATTTATTTATACGCATGGAATTTTTTTTTACCAACTATATATTTCTCACCAAGTCTTTAAAATTGATCAGCAGTTTGTTTAGTAACAACATGTGAAAGAAATTCACACAACAGGAAGTAGAAAAATGCAAAATTATAACCATAGTTTTACTAATTTTATTAATACTAAATATTTATCGGGAATACTAAAATACTTTTCGGTTTCTCTCATTACTGATTCAAAATTTCGAACGAATTTCCAAAGATTGGACTGAAAATTGGCGGTACTTTCAGCTTCAAGCAGAAAATTTTGTCATAAACGTAAAATTATTGCGAAATTTGCAGAGCTAAGTTTCAAATATTGATTATATGTATGTAACATTTGGTTGAAATAAATAGAATATGGCCACCATTTTGCGGAAATGCATGCATAAAAGTTTGCGGCAGTGGAGTCGTTTTTGCTCTGCGCATTTTAAAGTTCTAATGGTTCCAGAAAAGTAAACTTTTATTACATATTCCAGTTCATTTTGGTTATAGTAAATTCTACAACGCATGAAAGAAAACGACTGGCTTTATGATAGGAAGAAAACTTATCTGTGTCGTGGAGATATTAATATTGATCTGCATTTGACTACTAACTAGGTATTTGAGTCGTCATTTCACAGAAAAAGTTTCGCAATAAATGCAAATAATATAAACTAGTTGGCTGCGCCCCTTGCTCGCTAACGCTCACCAACCCCCGAAAATTGCTACGCAATCTTATATAGATTGCTTCGCAAACCAAGCTCGCTTCGCTCGCTGCTAACTTTACATTGCAAATACACAAAATTCTAAGAATTAAAAACAATCATTCAAATCCATGTAACAAAATTTAAAAAGAAAAATTACATCTTTTTAGTAAATACTAAGTCATTAAAACAAATTTGAATTCAAATAAATGACATGGAATTCGTTAAACCTATTAGAAATGTGCTATAGTATAAAATCTTAAAACGTAACAGCACGACTGAGACTCATGTTTCAATGAATAACTAATAACAATGATAAAACAAATATATTTGTGATATAAATCAAAAATCGTCCAATAAATTCGTAATATATAAATTCGTGAAAAAAAGCGCTTTCGACAAAATACTAAAATAGAGATCCATCGACAAAGACTACTCACTTCTGCCTAGCTTATTCCATTTTCCGTTTTTAAAAGCGCTATATGTTGAGCCACCTCAGCTAGATTCGGCATGTGACATTGCTAGCGGCAATCATTGGTCGATTCTCTAGCGTTGCCATTCGGGGAGTTGTAATGAGGCTTTTTTTTGTCGCCGCGTAAGAGAAATATATATATATAGATATTTATAACAATTGTCGAAAATCAAGAAAAAAAATGCACATCATAGATCGCAAATTAATATTTAAACGAAGAAAATACAAAATCGCATGAGTTTCAGATCTGGCGTGGAACACATTTCGTTAAAAAGTGTTAATAGAATATACATTAAAATATAGCTGATAAATTCATATAATCCATTCATTGCTTTACAAGAACTTTTACTTATTATAAATGAGCTACTTATATAACTTATTACTTATATTTTACTTATTATAAATTATAATGAGCTTTAGTTTTTATAATGTAAAAGATAAATGTGTAAGGCTTTTCTCTTCTTCTAGCAAGAATTTTCTGAAACCATATAATTTAGTCATTGTTTTCGGGTCATAATAAACAGAAAATAATATTTGGCGCCCTTTTAATTAGAAATTGAGCAAAAAATGCACGAGATGAATGTTCGATTTAAAAAAAAAAAAAAAATAGGCAACCGAGTAAGCAGACATTTTTTAAATCGCCAATTCTAATATTTAGTCGTTCGTGGCCGATATAGTGACAGCTAGTTTTTATACTTACACATTTATTAATGTCAATAATTGATTTAAATTAGAAAATTCTAATAAATAAAACTAACACCTGGATACGATAAGGGCCGTAATCTTTCGTAATCTTCCTGTCCGGCAGTGTCCACGAGAGCTAAACTGATCCGTATATTGTCTACTTCTATGTACCCCTCAATGTACTCCTCATCAAATCTGAAAAATTGATTAAATAAATAAATAAATAAAATGAAGAGAAAGAAAGATACTTAGGTATAAATCATTTGCCCACATTCACAAATTTTTTCAATTCAGCATTCTTATAATATCTGGCGTAGTTTACTACACCATTTGATTACATTATATTAAGTACGTATTAAAATTTGTGTTGGATGCAGTGTAGCCGAATACGTCTTTGGTGTCATTAAATTTTGTATGGATTAAACTAATCAACCATAAACTTCGATAGATAAGTCAATTGACAGATTCAATAACATTTTCGATCTTTGTTTCACGTCACAATTGTTTTGCTCTCAAATAAATAGCGCAGAAATAATGTAATAAAGTCACAATTAAAAAATATTAAAAGACGCAAGCTGCTTCAATTCTATAAACAAATGTTTTCTTCAGTATACCAAGATACAAAAAGTCCCGTGTCACTTTGTCGGAACTTTTAAAAAGCGAAAAACTGCCATCTTTTCGAACAATCTAGGTAGTAGTTTTCACCTGGCGTCATAAGTCTGCATTCAGTAATGTATCTTTTATCTACATTTTAAATAATTCTGTCGAAAAAAACTACTATAGAAAAGATTGAGCCGTGGTTGGTCAGGAAATGGATCATTCTCCTCCCATTGAGATAACCCAAGTTCGAATCCTAGCGGTGACAGGCTGATATGGATTCTGCTCTCGTCTGACATCGGTCACAGTGCTGACGTAAAATATCCTCAGTAATAGACAGATAATGAGGTGGAATTCTCTAATTGACAGGCTAACCAAGGGAATTTTTCGTGGTTTTTCTTTCCATGCAAGGCAATTGCTGGTCAGTTCCTTTGAAAAGTCCACCACGAAGGCTAAGAGTTGATCCCACGGTTAGCCAGACGGCAAGGGGACTGCATGATACGTCTACCTCTGAGGATATTTTACGGGGGGTGCAGCCTAGATGCGGAATTCATATCGAACAGCCATCACAGAGATTCGAACTCTATTCACCTCATTGAGAATCGATCGTTCTATCCCCTGAGCAACCGCGGTTCATCCAGTCTAAACTTTTATATCCGTCGTTAAACAGCAGATCCAATTTTGGGTTTACGACAAATAATGTACTACGAAGTCTCGTAACTTTGAACCAATCTAGAAGACAAGGAAGCTCCTGGATCAGTACCCCCAGAGGTATGATTTGTTATGGGAACATGGAGGACTTAGTGACTCGACAGATTTACGTGCATCAGTCACCATTTACTAGGACATGGGCCCAGTGCACTACCAACGAGGCTATCCCGGCCTATCCAGTCTAAATTGCACCAATCATATTCTCAATTTCACAATGCATATTTGTTATAAATTTTCGTTTTGATGAAAAAGTTACAGTGGGAAACACGATCGGGACAACGTTAGAAAATATTTTACCTTACAAATTCAAGTTTGCTACTAAAATACTTAAAGATAAACCATTTATTTATTTAAAGAAGTAAATAAAAATAAAATAAAAAGCTAATGAAGAAGAAAGAAGGAAGGAATGTATTCATTCTCCTGCGTAGGACCGTAATTGTTTGAACTATTTAAAATTAAAACCTTTAAGCAACGAAAACGGTTTAAACAGCTTAGACTAGCTTCATATTGCGAACCTTGCTCTATTCACACTCGATGATGAAATTGTATATTCCAAGTTGTTCTTGTTTTATTAGTCGGATAAAATCTTTAAAAAAATAGGAGTTATTATTACAAAGTGGTTCTAAGTTCTGAAAAATCTACACAGTTTGACCGATTCTCATTATTACTTTCATCACCGATTGGCAGATGTGTGTGTGTATTCGAAAACCAAAAAATCTTCGAATTAATTATTTAAAAACCTTGTATATTGCAGAAGTGTATAATTGTTTCAAATTCGTGACAATTTTATTCCCATTAATTTTCCAGGTGTAAATGCAACTAAAAAGTTGAGTCACTTGACTTCAATATTATATGTTTTACATGAACTAATATTTTGAAGAGCAACTTAAATTGCTTACAATAGGATAATCAATGAACTTACACAGTTGTTACGTATTCTTCTTCTGGAAAATATCCTGCGGCGTGAGATATGAGTAAACAAGTTTTACCAACAGTTCCGTCTCCCACTACAACCAATTTGATTGGTCTGTTGCCGAGCTCTTCCATAGCCAATAAGAACAAAATAAAAAATGACATTATCCAATGATCGCAAATCAATAGTTTTATAGCGCTTGCAAGAGAGGTCTATTTTTGTTCCAGGACATAAAATGAAAATGGCTAATGCAACGCATAAAATCTCCTAATTCTTTGAAATGACTGGCAATTTGATACGTTAATTAAAAAGAAACGAAAGAAAGTAGATATGTATGGTTTGCTGAGTTCGGTTTCAAAATTCAGAGTACTTATTCTTACCAGTTTCAAAATTAATTACAAAACTTGGTAAAATATGACACTGTTGATTTTATTTAATTTTATAACCGGCGATGAACAGTCGACAGAAAAGCCGTAATCAATGTTTAACTGCGAAGTCTCAAATTAATTCAATGATCATAAGCAGACAACGCCACTAAATTATTATTCCTGAATTTATCTGAAACCATGTGTTTATTTTGGATGTGTTAAAAACGTTATGCCATATTTTCCGAGAATTCGGCTTTCTTGAGGAGAATCCTAGATTCAACCACAAGTACTATGCACAAGTCATAAAATTACACTTCTGATTCAAAATATTAGAATACTTGAAAAATTCGACATGGAACTCTCTTTTTCGAACTAAAAAACGTCATGTCATATTTTCCGAGAATTCGGCATTCTTGAGGGGAATCCTAGATTCTACCACAAGTACTATGCACAAGTCACAAAATTACAGTTCTGATTCAAAATATTAGAATAGTTGAAAAATTCGACATGGAACTCTCTTTTTTTTATTTGTTTTTTACATACTTAAGTTAAATTACTGTTGAAAGAATCAAGTCTACGTATTTCACGGTATATTTAAACTTAAAAAAATTAAATGTAAAAATAAAATTTTATGTGGTCCGAATTTTTTTATTAAAAACACTAAAATTCAGTTATAAACGGATAAAAAAAATTACTTAATATTTTGCAGCTTTGATTACTGCATGTAAACGATCTTTCATAGATAAAAAAGTTTTTGGCTGTCTTTTTTGTTTACATTGGCCCAAGTGTGCTTAATGCTCAGCACCAGCTCAGCTTTGTTTCAATTTCCTGCAGTTTTTTCTCTACTATACCCCATAAATTTTCAAAATCTGGCGAATCTAGTTAAGATCTGTTGAATTGGCTGGCTACGGTAACACTGTAATTTTGCATCGGTACAGCCAGATTTTAGTTGATTTTGTTGTATGAAATGAAGCTAAATCTTGTTGGAAAATAAAATCATTCTCAGATATGTCTTTTGATGATGGAATCATGCAGTGCTCGAGAAAATCGTGATAAATATTTTCTCTCTCCAATGCCCACCTTTCATTCAGGTATGAGTAGGGGCAGATTTGTTGGTCACTTTTTCAGGGGCACCATATTAAGTGGACTGACGAGGAGCTCAGGACGTTTTTGATCGGTCAGCTTCCTGGATCACTATACAGTCCGGTTGGCACCTTGACATATATCTGAATTAAATTTTTTCCCTGGGAATGCATATTCTTTTGGGGCAATTAACGCTCATGCAACTCCATATCATCACACTAACTTCAAATTTTACAGAATATTTCTGGTGCTCTTTATTAAATGCTTCATCCTCCAAACTCGAATGCGCTGATTGCTTTAAGATACACAGAATATACTTTCGTCACTAAATATATTTTTTCAATTCTCCAAGTATCCTAACATTTTAGATTTGCAACATCTCATTTTTGCAAGTTTATGTTCAACAGTCTAAGTGTCAATGAAATTATTTTTTGTATTCAGCCTTTTGCAACAGCCTTCAATTTTCCATCATCTCTGGCCGAAGGTTTTTGTTTTCGGCCACCATTGCAACGATTATTTCTAAACTTTCCATTCATCCAATACTGTTGTAAGACTTCATTAACGCTTGATTGAGAATAACTCAAGTAGTCAGTGTATTGTTGATTATAAACGTGTCGATGTTAAGTCATTAACTCATAGTTTTATTGATTCTGGAATATCACGTAAGCACCCCATTTTAAAACAAATTTCAAGCATAAATAATTCAAAAAAAGTCTTTTTAAAATAATCATGTGCAATAAATATAAAATTCCTTTTTCTGTAAATAATAAAATAATTTTTTCTGTCTTCAATTCATTACAAATTATAGTGAAGTCAACATTACTTTCGTCATTCC
>NC_092205.1:79695317-79710581 GCF_043381705.1 Parasteatoda tepidariorum | reverse complement strand
TTAATATCTCCACGACACAGATAAGTTTTCTTCCTATCATAAAGCCAGTCGTTTTCTTTCATGCGTTGTAGAATTTACTATATCCAAAATGAACTGGAATATGTAATAAAAGTTTACTTTTCTGGAACCATTAGAACTTTAAAATGCGCAGAACAAAAACGACTCCACTGCCGCAAACTTTTATGTATGCATTTCCACAAAATGGTGGCCATATTCTATTTATTTCAACCAAATGTTACATACGTATAATCAATATTTGAAACTTAGCTCCGCAAATTTCACAATAATTTTACGTTTATGACAAAATTTTCTGCTTGAAGCTGGAAGTACAGCCAATTTTCAGTCCAATCTTTGGAAATTCGTTCGAAATTTTGAATCAGTAATGAGAGAAGCCGAAAAGTATTTAGTATTCCCGATAAATATTTAGTATTAATAAAATTAGTAAAATTGTGGTTATAATTTTGCATTTTTCTACTTCCTGTTGTGTGAATTTCTTTCACATGTTGTTACTAAACAAACTGCTGATCAATTTTAAAGACTTGGTGAGAAGTATATAGTTGGTAAAAAAAAATTCCATGAGTATAAATAAATCATTTTATAATTGTTTAATAATAAAAAATAATGGACCGTTTGTTTTTCAGACAGATGGTTTCCTGCTGTGTTTTAGTGTGGATAACAACAGATCTTATGAAAATATCACAGCAAAATGGTATCCAGAAATAAGGCATCACTACCCTACCACCCCTTTCATCTTAGTAGGTAAGTGCACATTAACTTCTCTGTAAAACAATACATTATTAAGGGAGTACGGTACGCTTCTACAGTACATTACCGCCCACTCCGAAAGTATACAGTTCCTAGCCAAATTATTAGACTCTCTGTAGTTTTTCAATAATTACACGTTTTGCACAAGTTTATAAACAATACTTATATATTTAAATGTACGTGTAATGGGATTTCATTCAGGAATATACTTCCTATTTGTATTTACTTTTATCGTATTGCATTACAATGTTAACCAACTGATACACGAAAGTAAACAAATGCAAACCGGTTTCAGTCGCGTTTTCACATGCTTCAGTTGCGGACGTGTTTCTGTGGCATAATGCCCTGTGTTTATTTGTTTCACAGTTTTATACTACGCAGTTATTAGTTTATTTTGCGTGCAGTGTTTAAATAATCGATTGGAAACTTTCCTAATAGGTAAAAAAAAAAAAGGCAATCCTTCACCGTGTAAAGAAGCTGTAAGTAAAGGCTCTCGTGAATGCTGAGATATTTTCAAGCCGTGAAATATCACGAAGATTGAAGGTTTCTGATACTAGCGTACGACGCATACAGAAAAAAATTTAGTTGTGGGACGAATTGAGTCCCCCCCCCCCAAGAAAAAAACGCCAGGACCTTAAAGTGGGTCTAATAATTTGTCCACGGACTGCATGTACTAAAAAGTACGTATACGTACAAAATGCAATACAAGAGTACCGTATTGCGATCACGTCCGTGTGATCTTGGGTCGTTAGAAGTCAGAAAAGATCGTTTTTTGTATGATACCATGGTCGTGAAGGGAGAATCGGGCGATAACATCACGTGTGATGAGCATCATACGTGATGTCATCGCCCGATCACGATGAAAAGATCACAGTCCTGAAGGAATTGATGGACTGTTGTTGTTACTCATATCCAAAGGTCTGACGGCGTCAGACTAGATCCATAAATCCGTTGACGAATAAAAAGTCGAAAACAAGGAGAGGAGGAGTGTAAATTTCTTCTAGAAGAACTCCTAAGCAGCTTAAAATATCTTCAGCTAACCTCCTTGTTTTCGACTTTTTATCCGTTGATGAATAAAAAGTCGAAAACAAGGAGAGGAGAAGTGTAAATTTCTTCTCGAAGAACTCCTAAGCAGCTTAAAATATCTTCAGCTAAAGCCTGATGTTGGTGACATTTCGAGTAAAGGGGTTGGATTTTAAACCCTGAGAAAAAGTAAGGCATTTTAGATGTTAACTGGCAAGGCGTGAAAGGCAAGTATTGGGGTTTTTTTGTCGCATGGTAATATCAACGACTGTCCCGGCTTAAATGGACTAATTTGACTTATCTATGAAAAGCAGTTTAAATCTATTTATTTTACCCGGTGTCCAAAAAATGAGAGACGATTCAGAAAGTGAAAAACGAATACGAAAGGGGAATCGAAATGTACGATTGACAGTAGTGTTCTGCTTAGGAGACCGAAAAATTTCTTCTCTTCAAGTGTCAAAATTATTAAAAAAGTTTAACAAACGGTGCCGCTAACTGCGAAAGCTAGAAAACATATGTTTCTAAAATAAGAATTACTTGCAACAACAGTATATCGCAGTCCGGGGACAAAATTAACAGAACTCGGTGCAGCAGATAGTCTGATATGCAGCAAGAGATATTTAATAGTTTTTCCGATTTAATTGCTTTAAAATGATTCATCAACAGAAGAGCCTTCTGTTGACTTACTTAGCAAGTTATTTTGAAACATAGTGAGAATAAATATCTACGAAATACGAAGCAGACCATAGACATCTATCTTTATTTAATTTTAAAATCGTTCATCATCTTCGGCACAATTCGGAATTTTCGGCATTTTTTTTTTCTTTCTTAACTAGTCAAATAGCTAAATGGTTCCCGCTCTTTCGGAGGTATGACTCCAGTCGTATACAGAACTAAAATTCATTTTCAATAAAAGTAAGTATGGTTTTTAGTGTTTCGAGCTTATTAGTTTATACATTCAATTTTACTTTAAAACTTGCACATCTGAGCTCGTCTAGTGCACTGACACAAATGTGGCAGCATCACAATAAATGTGGTTGCCTTTGTCAAAAACAATAAGTTAGTAGCCAAATAGAAAATCTTTGATAGCCTTGCCAAACCTTGATTTTTTTTCTTTAGTTGGAAATTTCATGTAATGAGTTTATTTTGTTAATCGAATAAATAATGTTTTGAAATCATTTTTTTCACTAACTTTCGCACAGGTACTAAAACAGATATAAGAGAAAATGCAGAAGAACAGTCTAAAGATAAATTTATTAGTAGAACGCAAGGGAAAAAACTGGCTTCAAAAATTAAGGCTGCCAAATATGTAGAATGTTCAGCGAAGGAAACTAATGGAGTAAAAGAAGTAAGTGCTTTTTTTTTATCTGGTATACTATTGTTTATTATTGTTGTGTGATAAGGGTCATTTTTGTCGAGAAACACTAACATAAGTCTACCTGTATCATACTATTGAGTTTTGAGATAAATTATGCAAATGTGTGAAATCTGAGAACAAGTTTACGTTTAAAGAGCGTTGTGGAATAACATGTTAAGTGATAGGGGATAAGTTTAAAGTTACGCACCTCTAAGTTTTAGTGTTCGTAATTTAACGAAAATGCTTTTAATTTTCAAAACTTATTGCACAGTTCATTTGCACAAAGAGTGTCTATCAAGCAAGAAAAGAGAAGGCCTCTGCACGTTTAACAATAAGCGAGAAATCTGATAATTTAAGAGTTCTTACGCAGTGGTATCTTCCCCGAATGCTCAGTTTAGTAGCCCGAACGTAGTGACATATTTCTTAAATCCCCACTGCGCAGTTTGTGTCCGTCACGTCGGATTACTAAATTGAGTCTCTTTCTTCTAAGAGGTGTTGATAAAACGCCTGGTATATGGTAACACTGATTGTTTCAAATGTATTGCAACCGGTGATGATATTTACTCAAGGGCTTCATTAGTATAACGTTTGCTGCTCAAGGCATTGTCACGTTGTTTTATAATATTGTTTCTATACTTCGCACCCAATAACTCACAATTTTAAGGCAACTGATAAATACTGAGTTAGCTCATAAGAAAGCAACCAGTAGTGAATAGTCCATAGACTAGACATTTAATAAAAGTTTAAATTAAAATTCCTATGTGAAGTTTATTTATTTATTTATTTATTTTTTGTGGCTGGTTGGCACAGTTGGTTTGTCGTCGGCCTTCTGAGTCTAAATCTGCGGGTTCGATCCCCGGCCCAGACACCGGATTTTCGGAATGCAGAAAATCCTTAGTGGCCAAATCGTATGATTATGCGGTATGTAAAAGATCCCTGGAGTGCCTTATTGGCTCTTCGCATTTCCGGCAAAATTAAATTCCTTGTGCACTTTTACATCCAAATAGAGTCTCGGTGCTGCCGTCTAGTGTTGCAGAAACTAGACGTCCAAATTAACATGACCAACGGTATCTCACCCATTGTGGTGGTCCTGAAAGAGTGGATACCTCCTCTGGAGAACGCACTAGGTCTGCTCATCGGCAAGACCGATTGTGCAGCTCATTGGAAATATAAAAAAAAGTTGGTTTTTTTTCAATAAGTTTCTTCGTTTCTACCAAAATCAGTACAAGGAAAATGCAATAGAGTGTATAAAGAGAGAAATTTTGTATTTGAACGATAAAAAGACAGTAATTACAGCACCCTAAGTCTGTCTGTTAAAAATAAAAGCCTAAATTTCAACTGATCTCTATTCACCTCTGAGTTTTAGAGATTTGAAACTTTCATGTAGTGAATTAATAAAGTGTTAATAAAGCGATTAATAAAGTGTTATATGAAAATTTGAAATAATTAATTTAAATGATCTTAAATTTTTTCTAGGCAGATTTAGTTTTTGGTTCTATTGGAATAAAATTTAAATTTGAAATTTCTCTTCGCTACCATTGCATCATCATCCACAAACTTATTTTTAAATACTTGTTTAATTTTTGGCTGGTATCAGAAGTTGTTCATTTTTTTTTTTTTTTTTTTTTTGCTGCTAGCGAAATTATTTAGCAGTAGTGCAAAAAATTAAGTTTAAAAAAAAGTTTTTTTTAAAAAATTATCTTAAACTTTTTAATTGCTTGCGTTAACTAAATGCAACTTTTGCATAAAATTTGTTATAAAACAATAATAACTTATAAAAAAGTTAATCTATCTTATTTACCGCTTTATAATTATAAAACAGTTAACGGTATAATAAGTATAAAACGATACATATCTTATAAATCAATAAAATGCTTCGTATTAAAGTAGTATCATTCCATAATTTTTGTATATAATTATAGAACAATTTTAATTTTAGGCCCCTTAACTTTGGATAACAAACAACTCTTGCGTTGCGTATACGTTACATTAACGCTAACGTGTTTTTCCGTTTCTCAGCGATGCTGCACATGCTCAGATATAGTGTAATGTGTCTCACAAATAGTGCAGGAATGTTAAGACTTATTTTAAAAATGGAGACGCTTAAACTGGTGCACAATAGTCGTAATATTTCTCTTCAGAAAAATTTTAGTTTCCAATCATTATGAAAGTCGTATCGTCATAAAAAATAAAGTCAATGCCGCAGAAAAGAAATTTTCATTGCGGAACGTTTTCATTCTAAAATTAGAAACGTTAAGACAACAGAGAATAACTTTAAACAACTCTATGACCTTAAGAAATGATAATTGAATGTTACATATGAAATATTATGATATTGAATTGAATGTTACATATAAAATATTAATATATGTTATGATATAAAAGTTTAGACTGGATGAACCGCGATGGCTTAGGAGATAGTGCGTTCGCTTCCCAATGAGGTGAACCGGGCTCGAATCCCTGTGATGGCTGGTCGATACAAATTCCGCATCCGGCTTGCATCGACCACATTATTATTACTTTTTTTTTTATACATTTTTATTTATTCTATTCTGACATATCTCGAGAAATGCATGCCAGATGGAAAATATGAGAATAAAGGATAGATGGTTCACCTTCTGAATCTGGGGTAGCGAGATCAAATGTCATTGGATAACTTTTTGTGAAATATTAAACATCATTATTTCTGATCCGGTGTGCATTTCTCGAAGTATTAACCCATTCTGGGACTTTTGTGACACCCTGTATAAACTTCTTCTTCATTATGTACCATTGCATTACTACTATTGCATTTTTACATCTCTTTTTTATTTTTGTTGACAGGTATTCGAAGAAACTGTGAGAGCAGTTTTGTCTCGAAAACATTCACATATCAGAATCCATCACTGTAAATTGCTTTAAGTTCCATTACTTTTTTTTAATCCTGTAATTTTATACCTTATACTTTTCTCATTTTTTTTCTTCCCGTTTAATAAAGTATATCTGTATTTTATCATTTTTCATGTGACTACTTCTTTTCTCTTTTCCACTAAATAATGTAGAGATATTAAAGAAATAGAATGCGTGAATCAGGTAATCGAGTTATTTGTAACACAGATAGCGCTTTGTGAAAAATACGATTTTTTGTACAAATATTTGGGAACAGCGGTTCTCAATTTTTTCTGACTACGCAACTCTAATGGATGGATCCTTCTTTCGGCGGAACCACAACTTAATAAAGTTCGTCAGCAATTGCAAACCTAACCAAAGAAGCACTACTAATTATTTTTGAATAATACAAGTGTACATTTTTAAACCTTTTTGTCATTAATAGTTTTAAAAATAGGTATTATGTAAGACAGTTGAATCCACAGGTATCAAACTTAGCTCTGAACTTAATTTTGGTATGTATAAGCTGAAAATAAATGAAATACAATGAATTATGTTTTGTTTTTGTTCGAAAAGGAATATTGAACGTTGATTGAACTATCAAAGTACTATCTTAAATGTGAGAATGGTTATAAAAAACATTTCTTTATTGTTGATTTTTTTTGTTCCCTCTAAAGTGAAAAATTCAACTGGGAATATTTTTTATAAATGCTGATCTTTTTCATAATTTATTTAGTATATTTTTCGAGAAAAATATTTCATAAAAATAACGGAAATATTAAACAAGTAATGGATTGTTATTTGGAAATAGATGTCATCGCAGGTTTTAAAAACCATGACTGTTTTTTTTAATTTAATTGCCGGATCCTTTGTGACACTCCCTTATAGAACCCTAAAATTCCACAGAACACCTTTTGGGAACTTTAGAAAATTATATAAGTCTTTTTTTCTAGTTTATTATTACAAGAGGTTACATACTTTTCTTCCTGGTTCCTTGAGCCCATGCGCCTTATTAAAGTTACAGATGGCGCTGCTCCAAAGATTTTATTAAACAGCTTTGAAATGTATCTTTTCACTATTCCAATTGGGTATAATATAAGAAAAACACAACTACTTCCACTTAGTAGGAATAACATTTACCATGACGCAATGCTAAATTCTATGCCACTATCCACATAAATGCCACTATCCACATAAATCAATTATTAATCAAAAATCGAATATCAATTTCTTTTCTTTATAATACAATAAAATCTGGCGAGTAGCTATTTAAACGATCAAACACTTCGTTTGTTTATTTGTGGCTTGAAGTTAGGCTCGCAGAAAATGCCGTTCATGGGTTAAATTTAGTAGAAATAACACAACCTGTGACGTAGGCTATAGTATACCAAATTGACACTCCAAGAACATTGTTCTTACATTTACCACATTATCGAATTTGTTATTTCCATGAAGCAAAAAAATTATCATTTATGCTCGTGGAATGATTGCTCCTTCGCTACTTAACCAGCTATACTATTTATCCCTTAATTTAAACCATTTTATAATTTTGAACAAAAATTTCGACTAAATTTAAACAAATTGAAAATGTATGTTATTCTAAGATGATCTCTGCTCATGCTCACCTATCTCCATTATTGCTTTGTAATCAATCGTAAAAAAGAATCCATTATCCAAATAAAATACCTTCAAAAGTTTTGACTGTAATACAATTTTAATTCCACAGATTTAGTTTTTAATTCTTTTGAGATAAAATGTAAGCCTGATAATTTTGCTGAATTTGACGTCATTCATTAAAACTTCATTTACACATTTATTTTTAAATATTTATTCACTTTTTGATAACTGCTGAAGCTTGAATGTTTTTTGTCAAAGAACTTACTTAACAGTAGCGCGAAAACTTAATTCGTTGCTTTAAAAAATTAAATTTTTATTCTGTTTTGAATCTTTTAATGACATATATTGACTGAAAACAGTTTTGCATAATATCTAGTATAAAAACAAGCACAACTTATTGGAAAATATAAATAACTTTTTTACCGTTTAATACTTGTAGAACGATAACTGGATATTTTTATTATGAAATGTTCTATAATAAGGTAATATTATACAATTACTCGAAAATATAATAGTGGATCAACATTTTTTATTATTTAAAACTTTTAATTTTGTAAAAATCCAATTCATAATTGTAACAGAAACTAATAAGAAGGGCTGAAAAAAAAAGGAAATATTGTTGGTAAATAAAGGACTTTAATTTTTACTATTAAATAAAGGAATAATTTTTACAGTTAAATAAAGGACTTTAATTTTTACTAATTTTATGCTGATGACATGTAAATACTATATCTGAATCTTTTTTGCTTATTATATGATTTTACTAACCAATAAAAATACGAATAAGAAAATTTAATCTTTTTATGATAGTAAATGTAATTAACTTTAACCTTTGAACGGTTATGGAAAGCTAAACAAGACAAAAAAAATACTTAGTTTATACTGTACGCGACAGGAATACAGGATAAATAATCAGAAGACATTTTTTAGAACAACCATTTTTATTATTATTTTTTATCTGTTTTTTCTCTCGTTGCCATTCGCAACTCTTTTAAAAATAAGATGAACAGACATGTGACTTATGACATTCCTACGATACTCCCTCACCAGTAACTAAGTTACGATGCAAGGCAAGTATGTCAACTTTTTCATATAANTATATATATATATATATAATAAATGTTTATGTATCTAATTAATACAGTTTTGCTCTAAAAAACGAACAGGCTTTTTCATTTTTCTGCAAAATCTAGACATTTTAACATTTTGTTCGGGATTGTCGGCATTTTCATTTAATTTATTCGATGTTAAACATTCGTTAGGTTTTGCAGTTTTTAGGTTTTCATCGTAATCTGGATTCTCATTTTCAGAATTCAATAGATACACTGGTTTAAGTCTGTCTATTGAAATGCTTACTTTTTTTCCTTTATAACTAATTACAAAATACTTTTCCGTCTTATCCATCACTTTATAGGGTCCTTGATAAGGAGATTCTAATGGCTTCCTGACTCTATCAATCCGCATGAAAACATGTGAACATGAACTTAAATCTTTGTGCACAAGCTCTTTGTTCCTTTTGAAATATTTTGACTCTAAAGGTTTTAATGTTTCCATTTGATGTTGAAGATTGCTAATAAAATTTTCCGCTAATGTTGTCACTTTTGAGTTTTCAAAAAATTCACCAGGAAGTTTAATGCATTTACCATAAACCATCTGAGATATTAAATAGTTGGTGTCATCGCGTAGAGCAGCTCTGAGACCAAGTAAGACAGTAGGAAGAGTTTCAGACCATTTAATAGAGCTGTGTGATTTTATTGCAGTTTTCAATGTACAATGTTGACGCTCAATTTTGCCATTGCACTGAGGATGATATGCAGTTGTTCTGTTGATTTTTACTCCGCATAAGTTGGTAAGAGATTTAAACGTTTCAGAGTCAAACTGTGATCCTCGATCTTACCGATCTGTATGGCACTCCAAATCTAACTGTCCAATTTTCATAGAATCATCTGGCGACTGGTTCAGCTTTGATATCAGGTATAGGAACTACTTCTATCCAGCTTGTAAAACGGTCAGTACAAGTCAAACAGTATCTGTTTCCATTGGATGGGGGTAACGGTCCAATTAAGTCAATATGCATCTCGTTAAATCTTTCATTGGGTTGTTGATATTCTCTAAACTGGGATTTCGTATGTTTTGAAATTTTGTTTTTTTGGCAATCAATACAGGATTGTCAGTACCATGTTTTATAAATTAAAATTTTAAAGATAACATAAATATGGTTCTTAATAATTGAATAATTTAAAAAAAAATTTCTAACTCGGTGCATTCTTATCTCAATGAGTAAATGTGGAAAGACTGTATCTGCAAATAACTTATTTCAGTTTAAGATCGGTACCTTTGATAGCAATTACGTATTTATGACGAAATCTTTTTATCCATTAACTTTTACATAGCGACTGAAAAATCTCTTTTCCCGGAAATTTTCGTGAGATCTTTCGAGTTCCTCGTTTTATTTATCTCATTTTTTTAAAAGCGGAAACAAACGTCAAGTGAAATATTACCTAGGCGGAAGTTTGGGAAGTTGGGAAAAGTTGCGGAACATCCACAATTGTCTATAACACTGTGTTCCTTCGGGTGGTGCATTTTTTGTTTTTGTTTTTTTATTTATGTATTTTCTTTTTCTAATACGGAGGTGTCAGTTTTTGGTATAATTTGAAACTTGTGTTTTTGTTTTGGTGCTGTGACAATTCACAACACCTGGATTTCTCTGTTTACAGGTATGTTTGTATTTTATTTATATCTAATATGTAATTTTATTACTGTAATTACTTAAAAGTAATTGCACACAAGCAAATTTCTCCCAATACTTGATCCAGGAGTTCCCTTGTCTTCTGTATTGGATTTATAATTGCAAGGCTACGGAGTTGAACATTAGTAGTCGTAAACCCGAAAATTGGGTCGGCTGTTCAACGACGATTAAAAAATAAATAAAATAAAATAAAACGTTGACTTTTTATTTCACTTATTATTTTTCGACTAAAAATAAAACATCAAATCAACTGTATAATCAACATCACTTAACTTTCCATTCTAGGGATCTCCTTCTTCACACTCAATTATAAAGACTATTATGCTTAAATTAGACAATGAGTGATATCAGATATATCTATGAATGCATTTTCTCACAGAACAGTTTCCAATTTAAAACTTACTAGTGAATAATAAGCGGATGTGGTCTAGTTCGCGCGACTGAAAAATTGATAGCTCATTGGCGAAAGTGGAAGTGAATGAAACTTCCACTGAATTCAGAAAAGAAACAGACAGGAACAAAAGAAGGAAAAATCTTTAAAATAGAACTTGAAAAAAACTCCATTTTAAATACTTTGAAAACACATTGTATGTTAAGGTATTCTTTATATGGGTTATTTCACAACTAATGAAACCTCGTTTTTTGGAAAATCTTTCATCACTTCATTTAACTTATTTTTAATTTATTATATTTTTAAAAATTTACTAAAGTGACAACCTCCAAACTGGCTGATTTTTTTTTCTGTTACGAGGTTGGGAACACTGTGAGAAATTTGTTTTGTCGATTTCGAAGAAATGGTTAAGTTATAATTAAAATTGCTATCTGTTCCGCAGAAGAGTTCAAGGTTTGAAGAAAAGGTTTACTCTAATGTCTTATGTCACTCTTTTTAAACTCTTTGTGTCTAATGTCACTCATATGAAATTAACTCTTTGACGCAGAATTTTTATTAAACATTTTGTTCATACTTTTTCAATTATTTTGTATTAATTTTAGATAAAATAACAGCTTATCCCTTGACATAATATTTTACTGTTTTCAGTGTTTTCTTTTCACGTATGCTTTTTTATTTTACGTATCACACCTGCTTAAAGAAATAAATCATCGTAAGTTCTAAAAATTTTAAAAATTAATTTCATTGAAAAAGGAGGGATCAAAAATTCGCTCTAGTTTTTACTTGAAATATAAGTGTATTTGGCTCTGGTGTTAGTAGTTGGTTTTAATGTTGGTTGAACCAGCATGAATCACCGAAAATGCTCTTCTAAGCATGTTATTCACCTAAAAAAAACTAATGGTGAGTGTTAGATTAGCGATTCATGATTTTTTAGGTCTATGGAACCCTGAACGATCGAATTTCTTTTGGGGGAACCCCGGCTTTAAAAGAAAAGTTTGATAGATTATGCTCACAAAATAAATAAATAAATAATTGGAAACTACTAATTAATGAGATGATGAAGTATTCATTTCTGGTAAATGAAAAGAAGACTTCTAGAAGAAAATGACATTTCAGCATCATCCAATATCTGAAGTAAAATACGCAGCAAATATCCTGAATATTTCTGCAGAAAATGTGGATCAGAAAGTCTTGGATACTTTGCAGATTGTAGATAAGAATATTGATGAAGTCTACTTAAAATCAAATTGTGTTTAGTAAAAAATCAAATTTATTTCATAAAATGCAAAATTAAAACACATTTTCAGCTAGGTGAGTGTTTTTCTCTTTAAATTTTTATTAATTATTTATTAAATTCGTTATTAGTTTTTAAATAAATTATGTGAAATCACAATACTGGGTCCTCAGACGGGTCCTTATGGCGGGATTTGACTGTATTTTCGATTAAAACGAATTTCGAAAGCAGGATTTGTTTTAATAATTATTCAGTTGATTTCATAATTTTTATTATAAATTTATAAAATATTATTCTTAATAAATTGTGACAGGGGCATTAGTAATTTTAAAAAAAACTACAAATGTGATAGAGAAATCATTGATTTAGAACTCTACATTGAAATAACCTCTTGGCATTTCCGGCAAAATTAAATTCCTAGTGCACTTTAGCATCCAAATAGAGTCTCGGTGCTGCCATCTAGTGTGGCAGAAACTAGACGTCTAAATTAACATGCCCAACGGTATCTCACCCATTGTGGTGGTCCTGAAAGAGATGGATACCACCTCTGGAGAACGCACTAGGTCTGATTATTCGCAAGACCAATTTTGCAGCTCATTGGAAATAAAAAACATTGGGATAACCTTGTAGTCTTTATCTTGTATATTCTACCATGGAATAACCTTGTGCAAAAGAAAGACAAAGAGAGAATGAAGATATCTAGTTGAACTACTAATACAGCTGAGCCATATATCAATGTATTGAGAAATATCAATTAATTTTTTAGAAATCTTGGTATTAATATTTTAAAAAAGCATCCTCACGATATTTCGTGCGCACCATGGCATATTATTCGCTCGATATTTTGTATGTACCATAAGTATCGATTATAGGATTATTACCAACTACGATGAATATTGAATTCGATTGAAGTCACCAGTATTACTTTAATAATAATTATATAATACCATAATATCTTGATGATAATCGATAACGATAAATGTATAGCATTATCGATAATTTCAGTTATTAAATACATTATCGTGAGGGTTGATAAATTTTATTTGGGTGAAGAAAATATTTATCAGAATAAAAATAATACAAATTAGGTCAGTTTTAAAATTATCCTGGTATATATCTATAAACATCGTTATTTGCTCAAGAGTTACATAGAGCTTTATTAAAATTCCAATATACACATTCTGAAGTAGTATATATTCTTATCGATATGAATGCTCTGTTATAGTGTATATGTATACTATGTAGTATCAGAGGATAGAGCGCTCGCCTCTCAATGAGGTTAACCCAGGTACAAATCCCAATGATGGTTAGGGGATTCTGTTCTCGGCTCGCTCCGACAGCAGTGCTGACGTAAAATATCTAAATGCTCAGTGATAGACAGTTAATGGGCTAGAACCTCTTTGCCGTTGAACTAACCGTGAGATATTCTTGTGGTTTTCCATTCCGTATAACGCAAATGTGGGCTAGTTCTAAAAAAAGAACCTCCACGAAGGATAATTTAACCCAATGTTTAATCCAGGTGTTTCTTTGATTCCGAGATTACAAGAGTATGTAGTTGATGATCTATTGACGTTTGAAAACACGACTGTTGTTCAACACCGATTTTTTAATAACATAAAGTGACGGAGAAGGAGAAAATGTAATAATTAAAAAAAATATTGTGATTATTTTAGCTTTAATAATTGTGCTGGCATACGTCTTCCAGTTTTGCGCACGATTTCTTAGTGTTCTTCAGTAATGATTTATTGGTTATTTTCTCTGTTTTTTTTTTCTTATACCCAGTACGAAGAGCGGATATTCAGCTAGTAAAAAGAAATATAACACGTGTACCAAAAACCTAAATGAGCTCCTCATTTTATTAATGGAAACATTTTTTTAGCACACAAAAATAATAAAAGACTAGAAATCTACTACTAAACCGAAAGAAAAAAAATATCTACGCCATACTGAAGAATTTTTGTCAAGTTGCCAAATTATGCATTGTTTGTAAATCTACATTTTTAAATTGAGAATAACTCCCAATTTATTAAGCGTTTAATTAAATTTTACGATTCTTTCACCTTTAGTCACTACAACTTCGAATACAAGCTTCCTTTGATACTGAATGAGACAAAAATTGCCGCGATTTGACATTTCTTAACAAAAGCGGCTATTTAAAATTACACACATAGAAAAAAAATGAATAAACTTATAAAATTAAATGAAATAACGCGAGACAAAGAAAGGCGAACCATGCTTTAGAACATCAAAAATATGTGTTTCTTAAAAGTACATTAGAAAAATACGTAGAATAAAATGAAAAATATATATTCTTGAATCACGATTTTCTTGCTTCTATTTATAGTAGGAAAATAAACTATTCATTTTTAATTTGATCACTACAACTATCGCTGAACTTTCATTTTTATTTTTCTCTTCGAGAGCAATTATTTAATGCTGTTCTTCGATGGCTCCGTCGTAATAGATGCTTTTTTGAGAATAATATGCTATTTTTATAACTGCTGTGATTTTCAACTGTTACTCATGACTGTTAGGTCAATATTGAGAAAATCCACACTTTTGTGAAAATGAAAAAAAAAATTTATAATATTTAAATACTTACTCCAATGCTTTTATACTTAGTTTTACATAATTCGCAAAAACGGGGAATAAAACAGTGATTTTGATAATTTTCATCTAGGTTGAAAAATGTCGTGAAATTAGAGATTTTTTTTAAAAAAAAAATTTAATAACTTTTTAAATATTTAAGTTTTTCGTCTGTTCTAAAGTCCAAATAATTCTTCACGGCAAGATTATATACAGTTTAAAATCATCACATTGCTTTAAGTGTAAGGTATTTAAACTATGGCTATTTTATTTTCCTTGGCGACTGAGCTTCGAAAAACAGCGTTTAATTCTTATTTCTCGTACTATATTTCTTGTTTCATACTATTACTCAGTGGCCCATAAGAATTTTCACACTAGCTTTAATTCTTTATAAGATCTAAAAATATATGTAAAGAACAATGATTTAAAAAAAGGGGGGCTTAATTTGTAAATTTTAGAAAAAACATTTGAACATATGGACATACATATATGAAAAGAAACCACTTTATTTTTAAGTATTATAAAATGCATATATGCAAACGATATTTTTTAGAAATTTATTTTTCAGGCAAATTGCGTTGCGCCGCCTATAGTTCGTTGCGATTCACGATCGCAGAGAACTATAGGGGGCGTAAGAACTATAGGGGCCCATAAGAATTTTCACACCAGCTTTA
>NC_092205.1:79688166-79694817 GCF_043381705.1 Parasteatoda tepidariorum | reverse complement strand
ATGATGGCGCGTTTTTTCCATCTGCGGCGCAAAAATATTTGGAAGTAGTAACCCGGAAGTCTTGAAAGAGCAATTTTACCACTAGCGCCACCATCCTTAGCTTTACACGATCACCCATCCATATGTGCTGTTTACTGGCAAGAAATAAGCAGCTATTGGCATCCGAAAGCTCTTTAAATCCCAACAAACAAGCATGCTGGTTCAAGTAGTTTCGGATTTTTGAAAATTTATCTCTCATTCATTAAAATAAATGCATTTTGTTGTATTTTTTTGTGACTGGAATAACTCTAGTGGGGATATTATAATAAACTATTCATTCAGTGTGTGAAGGAAAATTTATTACCAGTATTAGCAAAGGAAAATTTATTATTAAAGGCAATCTCATTCTAAGTAGCAACACTAACAGCGAATAGTCTCTGTGGAATGTGTGTCATAGTTGCAATGATGTTCTAACAGAAAATTATTTTCATACATGGAAATTTAATGTTTGTGTTGATGAGTTTCCAATTGTAGTTTATAATTATTCTTCGTTATTATAAAACATTTTACTTCTGTTCCAAAAATTATACTAAAAGAAATAGTTTCATATCATTGTTATGTGTTCATTATATGGAGATAATTTATTTAAGCACTTATTGTGATAAACTAATCAAGGAAAGAATAATAATTTTTAAGTAACACTTTAAACGAACTTTTCATGTAGTGCATTATGAAGCAGTTGTAAATAGATTAAAATTTCAGATTGCTGATTACAGTTTCAGATAATTAAGCTGTGTGTCACTTTCATAAAACATATGATTTGATATTTATACACAAGAAATTTAAATTATGATTTTCCTGTTCATACTAAGAAAATATTTTCTGTATTCAGTTTGTGCGATTTAATACTCATAAATTGAATTAACCTTTGTGGACTTTGTTGTATTTATGTTAATGAATAAGAGCTTGCTTTTCTTGTGCATGGTAAAACTTTGATGTAAAAATTGGAAAAGAAAGTTTTTTTTTTAAATATCTTTATAGATAATTTCAAACCTTTTAAGTCAGTCGAGGTGAAATTTTTTTTTGCCTTTCTTGGTTTATAATGAACTATATTACTGCAGTGTCTCTATGAGTATAAAATGCTAACGAAATCAAATTTTATAATTTCATGTTCATAATAGTTATTATCATGAATATCATAAAGTAAAATAATTTAATTTAGTTTTGTATCTTGGTATTTTCAACAAAAGAGAAATATTAAAGTTGGTTGCGAAAAAAAAAATTTTTTTACATCACAATGTAATTTAAATTAATGCTTTCATTAATGCTTTCACCTATTAATTAATCATATTTCTTCAGTATTATATTTTAGTTAATTAAAAATTTATTCAAAGTAAGTGACTTGATACAGCATGCTCTTTTTTATATCATATGTTATTGAAGGCCTAATTTAATTCAGAATAAGTATCATCCTGTAAGTAAACCTTATTCTTGTTATTGTAACAAGAGGTTTTTAGGAAAAAGCCCGTCTAAACACTATAAAATTCATGCTGGTGAGAAGCCTTTTTCTTGTAGTATATGTAATAAGATATTCTCAATGAATGATTATGAATTAACACAGTTGAGTTCATACTAGGGGAAAACCTTATTCTTGTACTATATGTAATAAGAGTTTTTCAAAAAAAAGTAATATGACTAAACCCAGGCTTGCTGATACTGGTGAGAAACTTTATTCTTGTAGTATATGTAATAAAAGTTTTTTACGAAAAAGTAATCTCACTAGACATCATCGTGTTCATACTGGTGAGAGGCCTTATTCTTGTAGTATATGCAATAAGGGTTTTTCACAAAAAAGTCATCTCACTACACACAGTCTTGTTCATACTGCCGAGAAGCCTTTTTCTTGTAGTATATGTAATAAGAGTTTTTCACAAAAAAATGATCTCACTACACATCATCGTGTTCATACTGGTGAGAAGCCTTATTCTTGTAGTATATGTAATAAGAGTTTTTCACGAAAAAGTATTCTGAAAAAACACAGTCGTGTTCATACTGGTGAGAAGCCGTATTCCTGTATTATATGTAATGAGAGTTTTTCAGAAATGATGTTTCTGAATACACACAGTCGTGTTCATACTGGGGAGAAACCTTATTCTTGTAGTATATGTCATAAAAAATTTTCAATAAAAAGTAATCTGAAAAAACACAGTCGTATTCATACTGGTGAGAAGCCTTATTCTTGTATTATATGTAATAAGAGTTTTTCAGAAAGAATGATTCTGAATGAACACGGTCGTGTTCATACTGGGGAGAAACCTTATTCTTGTGGTATATGTCATAAAGAATTTTCAATGAAAAGAAATCTGTTCAGTCATAGTCGTGTTCATACTGGTGAGAGGCCTTATTCTTGTACTATATGTAATAAGAGTTTTTCACAAAAATGTAATCTCACTACTCACTGCCTTGTTCATACTGCTGAGAAGCCTTTTTCTTGTAGTATATGTAATAAGAGTTTTTCACAAAAAGGTCATCTCACTACACACTGCCTTGTTGATACTGGTGATAAGCCTTATTCTTGTAGTATATGTAATAAGAGTTTTTCACGAAAAGGTAATCTGATACAACACAGTCTTCTTCATACTGGTGAGAAGCCTTAATCCTCTAGTGTATGTAATCAAAATTTTTCCCTAAAAATAAATCTGACCAGAAGCAGTCGTGTTTATACTGAGGAGAAACCTTTTTCTTGTACTGTATGTAATAAGAGTTTTTCACTAATAGGTAGTCTGAATAGACACAGCCTTGTTCATGCTGGTGAGAAGCCTTATTCTTGCAGTTTATGTAATAAAAGTTTTTCATTAAAAAGTAATCTAAAAAAACATTCGTGTTCATACCATTGAGAAGCCTTATTCTTGTAGTAATATAATAAGTGTTTTTCACGAAAAGGTAGTCTGAAAAGACACTGCCGTGTTCATACTGGTGATAAGCTTTATTCTTGTAGTATATGTAATAAGATTTTTTCACGAAAAAGTACTCTAACTAGACACGGTAGTGTTCATACTGGGGAGAAGCCTTATTCTTAGTTGGTTTATGAAACAAATAAAGAAGTGTAGATTGCTTCATAAAATCAATGTTTTGTTCTTCAAAGCAAGTCATTTAAATATTTACTGATCATACATTTTTTTAAATAACATTTGAAGGTTTTTGAGCCTATATTCAATCAAAAATTTGAAGAATGCACAAGATTAATCAAACTCTTAAAAAATAATCAAAATTAGTAAATCATAATTAAGTTTTTTTTTAAATCCAAAAACTATTTAAATAATTAAATTTAATAAAGAAATATGCAAATGATTTTAATTTGTTATTTTGTAAGTGATTTATTGTTACATATTGTGTAAAGTAAGGATGTTCAACTTTTTTAACAATCATGTTCCTAATGTTGAATAATCTATTTTTTGTTGTGTGTGTAATAAAATATTTTTACAAAATAGATAGCTTTCTATTGTACATTATGCAACATATGAGAAGTAGAATTCATAAGATTGAATAACCTAACTTCTGTACGATGTGAGATGATATTGTACTTTTTGTCAAATGAGATTACTCAGCACTATAAAAAGTTGAATTTATAAGGCTGGATAATGTTTTTTTTTTTGTGTGTGTAATAAAATACTATATAAAAATTGCATCGTGGTTGTTCACCGTCGTGTTTATTATGGTGTGATTTGCTATTGTACATGATGCGAATAACCAAAGAATGCGAATAACCAACCGGGTGAGCGTTGTATTTTGAACCAGTTTAGATAATTGTGGCATCTAGTGGTAAACTTTTACTTTCAATGTATGTAGTGACCTGTGACAACAGTTACTAACTGATATAATTAATCTTTTTAGATTTACCAGGTATGTGCTAGAAAACTTATTTTTGATTTTCCATTTGCTGAACAGTTATTTTTCAATCTATTTGATTGAAAAATAATTATCCATAGTTCTTAATTTACCTTAGTTTTTAAAATACTAATTATCAAAAGTATTGTATCTACCTTTAGTGGCCAGCTTGATCACTTTCAAAATTATTTTGTGTAACATACATTATCCTATAGTAATAGAAGAGACACTTTCAATTTTTGACATTTTTTAAAATTTCTCAAAAATTTTTAAAATTTACCTTAGTTCTTAAAATAATTATCAAAAACATTGAGTACTATCTACATTTAGCGGCCAGCTTGATCACTTTCAAAACATTACCCTATAGCAGTTTGTCCCAAAGTGTGGTACAGGATCCCAAAGTGTGGTGTGTTCCCGTACCCCCAGGGGTACGGGAACAGCTTTGTGGGGGTATGCGTTCGTATGCAAAGTATCTTGCACCAAACGAAAATTTCAAAACATTTTATTTAAAAACAAAGCTAGACATGAAAATTTATGATTATGTATTTTTCTATTGGCTATTTTTGCAAAGTTAACAGTTAATAATTAGTGGTGTCAACAGCCAGTTGTGATTTTCAACTTTTGTGCAATTTTTTTATCATATCAAAAACAAAATCATCTTTCTCACTGATGCAAATAAACTTATTAACAAAAAAGAAAGATAAACATATTTTTAAAAAATTATATTCATTTTTTTATATTAGTGGTACACAGCGTTACGAAAAATTTACAAAGGGTACACAAAAGCCATAAGTTTGGGAAACACTGCCCTATAGTAATAGAAAAGACGCTTTTGAAATTTTTTAAAATTTCTCAAAAAATACGGAGACGATTATTTTGTAATTTAGAGGTGTTTAGGTCATGCAATTTTTCATACTTATCAATAAGTTTTGAAGCTTTCGCAGGTTAAAGGGGCGGACATTAAATTACAAACGAAAACAAGGATTTTTGAACACCCTATGACAGGAAAACAGAGCAATAAACTTGTAACTTGCAATGATTACTTCGGTTGTTATTTTCAATAATTGAATTAAATTTCGTTAACCTAGCTTAAATATTCATAGAAATATAATTTTTATATATAAAAAAATTTTTTGCTGTAACTTCAAAAATATTTAGCAAAATTTTCAGAATAATTTTTATTTAATATCAAAATTATTATTTTAAAATGAAATTTGTTAAAAATCTGAGCCTTTAAAGTTGTTTTTTTCGACTTCGCTTGTGTGAAGAAAAAATAAAGATTTTTTTTAAATAAAATGTCGTAGTGAACTGTATTTAGTTGCTAATGAAGAGGTCTGATTCGAATATCTTGAACATTGAAAAAGTTTTCAGCAATTTTATAATCAGTTTTCGTTATTTTTCAAAGAAAGCTCTGAATGATTATGGATTTTCCACAAATTTTATTTTGTACTGTTAGATAAAATTTATTTAAAATGGCAGCGTATGATCATCCTCCATAAAAGTATGCTTTATTTCTTTTATACCATCACATTTAGGTGTACGGACGACTATTGTAAGGCATTATTTGTTATTTAATTTTGTCTTATGCAAAAGAAAATTCGTTGAAAACCCCTTATCAATTAGATTTTTCTTTTAAAAAATACAAACACTATTTAGGAAATTTCCACAAACTTAGTGAATTTTTAAGATATTCAAATCAGAATTATGGTTAAAGAAGACAAAAATAAATACATAGTTTTTTTTAATAGTAATATGGCCATATTTTTACAAATATTTAAGCTACTAGCTTAAAAATTTTTTGAACCTAGGTTTAAGAAATTTTTTGCAATAGGCTATTGCAACGCACGAATACGCAATCTGGGAAGAAGACCGGTTCCCTGCCTTTGGCCCTTCCTCCTCTTTTCAGTTGTATCTTTCGCATTTAATTGTTAAAATTATTGTTTTAAATTTCCATGACGCTTTCTTTTAGAACTATGTTTAATTTAGTTTTAATCTATTTGAAAATCAAGACAGAAACTAACGTACTTCATTCTTGTGTGACGCTCCACAGGCTAATGGTGAAAGCATGTCAAGTATTACCATAGGTAAAGAGTTCTACTCTAAGCCACATGTGTAACTAATTTCGATCGTCAATAATTGCTAATAACTACCAAATCAATCGCAAGCTTATGGTTGTATTTTCTAGTAAAATGTTTTCAAAAATCTTTGTTTTCGTTCGTAATTTATTGCCGGCCCCTCAATTGGTGATCGAAATGGGCTGCAGGTGGCGTAGAGCAGAGCTTTCTACCTATGGCAACACTTTACATGCTTTCCCCATTAGCCTGTGGAAAGTCATAGAGGAAGGAAGTACGTTAGTTTCTCTCTTGTTTTTCATATAGATTAAAATATTTTAAGTTGGAAAATTATATGGAACTGAAAACTACATTGAACATTAGTTCTAAAGAAAAGTATCACGGAAATTTTAAAAAATATTTTTATTAAATAAAAAGGGAAAATATCGTAGTACATTCCTAACAACTGAAAAGAGTAGGAGGGGAAGGGGAAATTGGTCTCTCCCCAGATGGCGTATTCGAGTGTTGCGATCGCCAATTTCTTGACAGCTGTAAAATTTATTAATGGATGGTGTTTTCTACACTAGGGAACGCTGCAAGCTCGGGACTGCCTAAATTTCCGGGTTACTGTTTCAGTTGTATTTTAAAGCCATTTGGCATCATTGTGTTTTGAGATTCTTGCAAACAATGTATTTGATTACTTATTACTTATGTTTACAATGCTAACAATACT
>NC_092205.1:79678391-79687769 GCF_043381705.1 Parasteatoda tepidariorum | reverse complement strand
ATAAAGAAAAGTTTTTGAAAAAATTGTTTTTGATTTGCAACTTCTTGGATCAAATTTATAAGCCTGCGTATTCATAATCTGACACATGTAAAGTGAATTACCCTCGTAGTAATGGAAACAATATAGAAAGCGTTTTAGAAAGGTTATTTCCATGCAGATCTTATTCATAGATTACCTTCTTTATACGGAAAAAAAAACTCGATGGGAATGATAAAATATCTTCCTATCTTTTTGCTGACAGTTAATAAAATTCATATTATGCGTACATAAATATTTTTTTAAAAATATTGTGTTTTCTGTACGATTTATATATCATTGTGATAAATTAATCGGATAAAAAGGATAATTTCGTATAGGAAAAAGGATAGGAAAAAAAGGATAATTTCGTATAAGTAACACTTTATTTAACTTTCATAGTTATAAATAGATTAAAATTACAGTTACAGATAATTAAGCTGTGTGACACTTTCCTAAAACATGTATGATAAAACATATTTAAACACAAGAATTTTGAATAGTGATTCTCCTGTTCACACTGAGAAAATATTTTCTGTATTCAGTTGTGCAATTTAATACTCTTGTATTTATGTTAATGAATCAGAGCTTGCTTTTCTTGTGCATGATAGAACATTGACATAAAAATTAGAAATTAAAGTTTTTTTTTAATTATATCTTTATAGATAATTTCAAACCTTTGAACTGAAAAAAAATTTTGTGCCTCTCTTCGTTTATAAAAAATTATATTTCTACTGTGAATTTGTTAATAAAATGCTAATGAAATCAAATTTGATAATTTCATGTTAATCATAGTTATTATCATGTTAATATCATAAATAGAAATAATTTAATTTGGTTTTGTATTTTGGTATGTTCGACAAAAGAGAAATATTAAAGTTGGTTGTAAAAATAAAAAAATTTTTACACCTCAATATAATTGAAATTAATACTTTCACAGATGCACCCATTAACAAATCATACGCCTGCTGTATGGTGATCATATTTCTACAATATTATATTTTACATAATTAAAAATTAAGTCAAAGTAAGTGACTTGATACAGCAAGCTCTTTTTTGTATCATATGGCCTAATTTATTCAAAATAAGTAACATCCTTTAAGTAAACCATATTCTTGTTATTGAAACAAGAGGTTTTTAGGAAAAAGTCCTACTAAACACTGTAAAATTCATACTGGTGAGAATACTTTTTCTTGTAGTATATGTAATAAGATATTCTCAATGAATGATTATGAAACAACACAGCTGTGTTCATACTGGGGAAAAACCTTATTCTTGTACTATATGTAATAAGAGTTTTTCAGAGAAAAGAAATATGACTAAGCATAGTCGTGCTAATACTGGTGAAAAACTTTATTCTTGTAGTATATGTAATAAGTGTTTTTCATTAAAAGGTAATTTGACCATTCACAGTCGTGTTCATACCGCGGAGAAACCTTATTCTTGTAGTATATGTAATAAAAAATTTTCACTAAAAATTAGTCTGACACGACACAGTCGTGTTCATACTGGTGAGAAGCCTTATTCTTGTAGTATATGTAATAAGAGTTTTTCAAAAAAAGGTCATCTGAAAGAACACAGCCATGTTCATACTGGTGATAAACCTTATTCTTGTAGTATATGTAATAAGAGTTTTTCACTAAAGGATAGTCTGAAGAGACACAGCCGTGTTCATACTGGTGAGAAGCCTTATTCTTGCAGTTTATGTAATAAAAGTTTTTCATTAAAAAGTAATCTGGGAAATCACTATCGTGTTCATACTGGTGAGAAGCCTTATTCTTGCAATATATGTCATAAGAGTTTTTCACTAAAGGTGATTCTGAATCGACACAGTCATGTTCATACTGGTGATAAGCCTTATTCTTGTAGTATCTGTAATAAGAGTTTTTCACAAAAGTCTACTCTGACACAACACAGTCATGTTCATACTGGTGAGAAGCCTTATTCTTGCAGTTTATGTAATAAAAGTTTTTCATTGAAAAGTATTCTGAAAAGACACATCCGTGTTCATACTGGTGAGAAGCCTTATTCTTGCAGTTTATGTAATAAAAGTTTTTCATTGAAAAGTATTCTGAGAAGACACTGTCATGTTCATACTGGTGATAAGCCTTATTCTTGTAGTATGTGTAATAAGAATTTTTCAGAAAAACAGAGTCTGAAAAGACACAGCCGTGTTCATACTGGAGAGAAGCCTTATTCTTGTGGTATATGTCGTAAGAGTTTCTCACTAAAAACTAATCTGAAAGAACACAATCGTGTTCATACTGGTGATAAACCTTATTCTTGTAGTATCTGTAGTAAGAGTTTTTCACAAAAGGATAGTCTGAACAGACACAGTCGTGTTCATACTGGTGAGAAGCCTTATTCTTGTAGTATATGTAATAAAACTTTTTCACTAAAATGTAATCTGACACGACACTGTCGTGTTCATACTGGTGAAAAACCATATTCTTGTAGTATATGTAATAAGAGTTTTTCGCTAAAAAGTCTTTTCACTATGCATGGTCATATTCATACTGTTGATGAGCCTTACTCTTGTAGTATATGTAATAAGAGTTTTTCGCTAAAAGGTCATTTCACTACGCATAGTCGTATTCATACTGGTGATAAGCCTTTCTCTTGTAGTATATGTAATAAGAGTTTTTCACAAAAAGGTAATCTGAAAGTACACAGTCTTGTTCATACTGGAGAGAAGCCTTATTCTTGTAGTATATGTAATAAGAGTTTTTCACGAAATGGTAGTCTGAGAATACACAGCCGTGTTCATACTGGTGAGAAGCCTTATTCTTAGTTGGTTTATGAAGCATTTAAAGTAGTATAGATTGCTTCATAAAATCAATTTCTTGTTCTTCAAGGCAAGTCATTTAAATATTCATTGATCGTAAATTTTTTTAATCACCTTTGACCATTTTTATGCCTCTATCCGACAAAAATTTGAAGAATGCAAAAGATTACACAAGCTCTTAAAAAATAATTGAAATTAGTGAATCATAATTAGGTTTTTTTTTATATTCCGAAACCTATTTAACTAAATATTTAAATTTAATAACGAAATATGCAAATGATTTTAAATTGTCGTTTTGAAGTAGCTGCCCAGTTCATTAAAAAAACATTTTTGTCATGAGGTCTTTATGTATAAGTGTGTGATATTAATTTGTAGTTCTTTTCTTATAATGGTTCAGCGCATTTCCAATATCTTGATATAAATATTTCTATTTTTTTGTAAATGGTTGAAACAAAATGCACTTTATTTAATTTTATGCTTATACTGTGTATTATAACATGATGGATAAAAAAATTATGTTTAAAAAATTTGTCAAAAATATTTTTCCAGAATTATTAATTTTAGTACAATTTCCATATCTTGTACAAAATATATTTTGTAGGGGAAGTCCTGGTTTATTTGTATTTCTACCAATTCACATAAATAATGAAAGACTAGAAATTATCTAACTCTAAATATTTATTGAAAAGGACAAAACACATAAAAATAAAACAAGGATAAAAAAATACAAGAATTTGGAAGAGGGGGTTTCGGGCTCGAATTAAACGTCCGTGCTTAACGGCGGTTCCTGGCAGACTGTCTTAGTTCACCGCCAGAGGCGCTGTAGTGGGGGAGGAAAGAGGAGAGCTTGTTACAATTTCTGTTTTTTGTTCATAGACTATTAAAATAAAATGCACTTAATTTAAAATTGTATTTGCAACTTTTTTAATGAAATTTTATAAATTTGTAAAAGACATTCTTTAAAATTTGTTTAATTTTATTTTTAAAGACTTTTTTCAAACTATTATAATGATGTTCATGTGAAGTGATTTATTGTAACATTTTATGTAAAGTAATGATGTTCAACTTTTTTTAACAATCATGTTCCTAATGTTGAATAATCTTTTTTTTGTTGCGTGTGTGTGTGTAATAAAATATTTTCTGAAAATAGAGACAGGTTTCTGGTTGCTCATAGTCGTGTTTATTATGGTGTGATTTACTATTGTACATTATACAAAGTATGAAAAGTTGAATTCCTAAAATTGAATAATGTAACTTTTGTATGGTGCGAGATGATATTGTACTTATTGTCAAATGAGATTACTCAGCACTTTGAAAAGTTGAATTTATAAGGCTGGGTAATGTAAGTAACCTTTTTTGTGTGTGTGCGTAATAAAATATTCTTACAAAATAGCATTCTGGTTTTTCATCGTCGTGTTTATTATGGTGTGAGTTACTATTGTACATGATGCAATGTATGAAAAGTTGAATTCATTGGGTTGAATAACCTAACTTTTGATCACTTTCAAAATTATTTTGTGTAACATGCACTACCTTATATAGAAGAAACGCTTATAGTTTTTGAAATTTTTTAAAATTTCTCAAAGAATACGGAGACAATTATTTTGTAATTTAGAGGTGTTTAGGTCATGCAATTTTTCATACTTATCAATAAGTTTCAAAGCTTTCACAGGTTAAAGGTACCGACATAAAATTACATATGAAAACAAGGATTTTTGAACACCCTGTGACTGGAAAACATAGCAATAAACTTGTAACTTGCAATGATTACTTTGGTTGTTATTTTCAATAATTGAAATGAATTTCACCCACCTAGCTTAAATATTCTTAGAAATATAATTTTTATGTAAAAAAAAGTTAGTATTTAGTTGCTAATGAAAAAGTCTGATTCGAATATCTTCAACATTTAAAAAGTTTTTAGCAATTTTCTATTCATTTTTCGTTATTTTTTAAAGAAAGCTCTGAATGATTATGGATTTTCCACAAATTTTATTTTGTACTGTTAGATAAAATTTATTTAAAATGGCAGCTTATTTCATCTGATCATCTTCCATAAAAGTATGTTTTCTTTCTTTAGACCATCACATTGTGGTGTACGAACGACTATTGTAATGTATTATTTGCTATTTAATTTTGTCTTATGCAAAATGAAATTTGTTAAAAACCCTCTTATTATTTAGATTTTTCTTTTAAATACAAACACTATTTAGGAAATTTTCACAAACTTAGTGAATTTTTAAGATATTCAAATTCGGAGTTATAACCAAAGAAGACAAAAATAAATAAATAGTTGTTTTTTTTTAAATATTAATATGGCCATATTTTTACAAATATTTAAGCTTGGTTTACGAAATTTTTTGTAATATAGGCAGGGACCGATCAAGACAAATTCAGGCCCAAGGCCCACCAAATTTTCTGGGCCCCTTACAAAATATTTTGAAATAAAATTACTGAAGAGTAGTCCTAATAATGAAAAAGAATCCATTAAACTGCATGATTCAAGAGAAACATTCTAAGAAATTTTAAAAGCAGACAATTGAAGATTTTTTTTTCTAAGAAAAAGTTTACGTATCTATAAATTAAAGCAAAATATAAAACAATGTTATGTCAGAATAAAAAACAGTTTGGTGACCACGAACAATTGAAATCAGTGATTTTTGCTAAAAGTCACTGATTAGCTGAATTTTTTTTTATTTAGTACTTAAATCAACACATAGCTAGCCCACCTTTAATTAGCGTTTTTACAAATTTTTGAGGCCCCTCAGAAATTGTGGGGCCTAGGCTATAATCAGGCACCTAATATAGGCTATCGCAACGCACGAATGCGCAATCTGGGGAGAAGACCGGTTCCCTGCCTTTGGCCCTTCCTCCTCTTTTCATATTTTTCGCATTTAATTGTTAAAAATGTTATTTAAAATATCTATGACGCTTTCTTTTAGAACTATGTTTAATATAGTTTTTATCTATTTGAAAATCAAGACAGAAACTAACGTACTTCTTTCTTCTATGTCTCTCCACAGGCTAATGATGAAAGCATGCCAAATATTGCAATAGGTAAAGAGTTCTCCTCTAAGCCACCTGTAACCCATTTGGATCGCCAATAATTACTACTAACTACCAAAGCAATCAAAACATACTACAAGCATTGCATTGATACAAATTTCATATAAAGAATGTCACAATTTAGCTGAAACTTACTATAAAGTTCATTAGAACTCTATTCTACTCGAAAATCGGCCACTAATACTTCAAAAATATAAGGAAAATGTAAAATTTGCTAATTTATTTCAAAATGACATCAAAATCCCACAGACTTACATTACAGAGCTTTCCACCCAATTGAGTGTAAAACAAAGATTTTGACGTCCCGCGCCCGTGTCCCTGATGCTATTTGTTCAACATTTTAACAAAATTCAACAATATTCATTAATTTAAAAACTATTCCTCACATTTTTTTTTATTTAGTTATTATCCTTTAATTATTTCCAAGGCTTGCATAAGCCATTGTTAGCATTTTTTTTTCACAAAATAAACAAATTAAAGAATACAGGAATTTTAACTTTCATTAGAAAATATTATAATATATACATTATACATTAAAAAATATTTAGATACAGCTTCTCTAAATTGTACAACTATTCAAGTAAACATATAAATTATACAATAATTATTTCTTACAATGTGGGTAAAAAGAAACGATAAAAATGTATTTCTAAATTTGTCTGATTATTTTCTCAACTTGGGAAATATTGAAGATCATAGTTTGAAGGTGAGCAAATTGTGTTGTTCCTATTATCCATTAGAATAGAAAAAATTTAAAACATCGTTTGTAACATACTTGAAATGGTAGTAATAAATAAATTTCCAATCTCCCGTTATGCTAAACATTTAAAACAATTTAGGGTACACTTGCTTCCATTTCAGAGGCTTTAGCAAATTCAGATATTTTGTTTAGCTGTTGTTGTTTAGTTATTTTTATTTATTTTAAAATAGACATAAGAAACAGTTGAATTTACTTGCATTGACAGCTTTATCACCGGCCTGCGAAATGGAAAAGTACCCAATTATTTTAGGTAAAAAATTGCTTTTGTAAAATATTTTGGGTTCAGTTACGTTTTGGGAAAACCATAAAATAATCGCCAAACTATTATTGACACCAATAATTGTAAAATCCTTCTCCTATTAGTTACTATTGGTGTTGTATATAATAATGGGTAATATGTACCTAATACCTAAGCTGTTGTAGTTCATTTACGTCGCGCTAGAGCTGCACTATGGGCTATTAGCGACGGTTTGGGAAACATCCCTGAGGATGATCCGAAGACATGCCATCACAATTTTGATTCTCTAAAGAGGGGATGGCACCCCCGCTTCGGTAGCCCGACGATCTGTCGCGAAGTCGAGCGCTTNAATAGACATAAGAAACAGTTGAATTTACTTGCATTGACAGCTTTATCACCGGCCTGCGAAATGGAAAAGTACCCAATTATTTTAGGTAAAAAATTGCTTTTGTAAAATATTTTGGGTTCAGTTACGTTTTGAGAGGACCATAAAATAATCGCCAAATATTATTGACACCAATAATTGTGAAATCCTTCTCCTATTAGGTACTATTGGTGTTGTATATAATAAAGGGTAATATGTATCTAATATCTAAGCTGTTGTAGTTCATTTACGTCACACTAGAACTGCACAATGGGCTATTGGCGACGGTTTGGGAAACATCCCTGAGGATGATCCGAAGGCATGCCGTCACAATTTTGATCCTCTGTAGAGGGGATGGCTCCCCTGCTTCGGTAGCCCGACGACCTGCACGCAAAGTCGAGCTCTTTACGGTAGAACAGTTTAACGCTGACCAATACCGCACACCCTCGGTTCCTACGCAGACTGATCCAAGTTCACTGCTGGGTAATACATAAACTAACATAAGTGCAGTGGTAATACTTTTTTTACGAATCCGTAAAAAATTTTCACTTTTTTATTTTAAGCATTTTACAATATTTAAATTTACATAATTATTTTTAAAATTACAATTCATCCAAAATTTTGTTGAGGAAATAACAGGCTTCAAAAAATTAAATATATCGTCCATTTTTGATACGCATAAAGATTTCAAAACATTTATTACTGAATATCGGAAATGTTTCAGAACAAAATTTTTGGGCTTATTGAAAAAAAATATATATATTATTCAATATATCTTGCATCTTCTTTTCACACCTAGCTTTTGTTTATACTCTGAATTTTAGCATAATAATTTTTTCAAAAACATCTTATCAATGTGCAACAGAAATAAATTATATAATTTATTTTAAAATCAAATTTAAAAATTTGTAAAAATTACATCTTCTGCCTCCAATACTTTCGTAACCAAGTAGAGCCTAAAATATTTTATTTTACTTAAAGTATGATAAGTTTATCTGCATTAAGTGAAATTTAAGAAATTATTTGCTTAAAATTTTATTTATTTTGGTTAAAATTTCTGAAGAGAGTAATAAAAATATTCTTTTATTAAATACAAATTCTTTAAGTTACAATTTAATTGTTTTTAATTACTGGCTATTCTAGATAATTTTTTACGCCTTTGTCACACCTATTTGTGTGCTTATAAACATAGAATTTGGTGTTTCAGGATCTGGTTTTAAATGCAAAATATAGCGAAGTTATAGATCTGATCCCCCCGGAGAAATTAATTATGGATTTTCAGACTGCTTTTACGATTCTTGATTTTAAAGGTAAAGATGTCGTCCACGAAAGGGATGCAAAAGTAAGTTTAGTTTTTCCTCTAGTAAATAAAGAAAAAAAAAAGGTATGATACAAAGTTGTATTTGCAGAAAAGTAAAGGGAAGATTTTTTTAAAAGTGATAATTTTGTAAAGTTACTATCAAATATTATATGATATTTTAGTATCATACATTAGAACTGAAATATACTATATTACTAAAAGTTCGCCGCTATTGCTCGCCAATCTCCGGAACAGCATCATCAATTCCGATCTTGTGTTCATATTATACACAATCACTATACGAATAAAAGATAGTGCCAAATAATCTTCATTTTTTTTTTTTTTAGTGATTTGATTTTTTGATAATGTTTAAATATAGTTATTCTCAATTTATTTATTTTTGTAAAGAAAGTCTGTGCTATCGATTGCCAAATAATAATATTAAAAATAAAAAAAAAATTTAGAATATATTTCAATATTTTTTTCCGTCTGCCTTCCTCTTATAGTTGAAAATGTATTTGTCTTATAGGTGAAATCTCTTATAGGTGACTGTGTAGTGGGGGGAGACAGGGTATTTCGATTATATCGAAGTTGTCTGTTTTATAGCAGACACACTCTGAAGTACACTTAACTATAGTCAAGACCCTTATGAAAATTTAAGGTATATTTAAGGTTGATTTGAGGTATTTTTGAGGTATTAAGGTTGTTTTGAGGTATATTTGAGGTATATTTAAGGTTGCAGAGAAAACAGCAATAAAAATTATACCTCGTAAAGGTTGTAATTAAGGTGTACGAGGTTGATTTATATATACTTCAGCTTGTTTTGAGGTTGTTTAAAATTCACTTCAAATCA
>NC_092205.1:79665795-79676524 GCF_043381705.1 Parasteatoda tepidariorum | reverse complement strand
GAACAAAATACACCTGAGGTTGATTTATAATAACCTGAAGTGTAAAATGACACACCTTAGGTTGTTGAATAAATACTTCCACAAGTGTAAAAAAATATACTTCAGGCTGAAACATATATACCTCTGGAGGTATATTTAAGGTATATTTGAGGTTGATTTTGAGGTATTCATTTGCACCCTTTTCAACCTTTACGACGTATTTAAACAACAACCTCCTTTATACCTTTAAAATATACCTCGTTTATACCTCATTTATACCTCGATTTTTTCATAAGGGGAAGGATCTACCACTTAGAAGTGTTATTAATTAAATTACTGCGTCAGTGTAGATAAGTTTATTTTACTATATCAACTCTCTAACGTTCTTTGGTTTTTTAACTAGCATTATTTTATTAGTCATTACAGTTACTAAAATTATTTTTTGTTCAGATTATTATACGTTTACTAAAGAGTAGCAATAAAGGAAACGAGGGAAATAAAAATATGACCACCGAAGCCGACGCCTTCAGGGGGTACCGGCCCCGGTAGCCATAAAACAAAACCAATTCTTTTGAGGGAGAAGCAAATGCCTAAATTAACTCCCTCAGTACCCCGATGGTTTTGTATAGAAGTCCAGGAAAAAACATGAAATACAAATTACCAATTTAGAAAAGAAACTCAAACAAAATCATCAGAAAATAAAAACTCACTTAACCAGGTCAAACAACGATTTCACAAGCAAACCGAATGAAAAGGTAACACTAAAAGCTAAAGAAAACAACGCCCTCTATTACAATGCGCAGATAGAAAATAAAAGAAGTCAAGAAAAAGATACATAACAAATTAATAGAATGCTTAACTGGGGCTGCCCAGTTAAAACTTGAATGGCGCCCTGTTAAAAGAAAAAAATATATAAAAACCTAGAATTCTTCAATCATTTTCTTAATAAAAAAAATTAACATTACATAAATTAAAAGGAAAATCATTATTACTCAAATTATTCCAAGAATTACTTACAGCTTCCCGAAAACTTTCAACATTATTGCAAATATTTTTGATCCCAACCAATTGTGAAAAAACTAAATTTTTAAAAATTTTGTTACACAAATTAGTATTAAAATTGCAGAAAAAAATGACTTTAAATTTAAAAGCTTTTCTTTTATCAAAAACACCAATTTTAATAAAACTGTTTACAATATCAATTTTAAAAACTAAATATTCAACATTTAAACAATTCTCATTAGTTTTCTTCAAAATCAAATCTCCAGGATAAAAACGCTTTTTTTTTTTTACTAAAGAGTCATACCGTAATAAACGATAATGATTTAGTTCAGTGGTAGGAAAAATTACATTATTTTTGTAATTTACAACTACATTTTTTTAAACGTAGTGACTCCAAACTACTTTGGAATTGCAGTAACTACTTCGATTCTTTATGAGATGAGCTTACAAATGTAAGGGAAAAATTAAGAAATATTTATTCATGTTTGTATGAGCCGGTTTGTTATTCCAAATCATTTTTTTTTTCTTCTCGAATTTATTCATTTAACCTTCAACTTCTTATGCCTTTCTCGACAGCGAATATTTAATACTTGAATAAAAAAAATTAAGTGCGTCGAAAATACATTCCTTTCCTTTGAAATAACATCAACGTTACACGAGGGTGAATTCGCATGTGAAAGTGCGAATATTAAGTTTAATATACAGTTTAAATATTAGTTATACGTGATTCTAAATTACGTAATTCGTGTTAACGCTCAGCTGCAGCCACAGGGTCATTACCATTGAACCCTACTGACGGATCCGCGAAGATTTGTACCTATCAAATTCGAAAAATTAATTGCGTTGCAGCCGTGTTTCTTTACTAAACGAACGCTAAAAGTAGTTGACAGAAATCGCACTGCACTACTTTTCTAAAAAAAGTAGCACACTATACTACAAACTGCGAAAAAATTTAGCGACTACATTAGTTTCTCTACTTTTAATGCGCTACGTCCGTTCACTGATTTAATCCAATAACAGTATGTTACGTTTAGATAACCTCTGCTCTCGGAGTTAGGCATCTATTCGGTTTTGCCACCTTCTTTATGTGAGTCTATACATGGCCCACGAAATCTGTGGTGCAGCAGAGGAAGATGAGAACTATCATATCATATGCATGCATAATTTTCTTAAATTTTCATACAAAACAGAAATGCTGAAAAAATTCATTTATGAAAAGAATAGTACATCTATGACTTTTCAGGAGTGATATATTGTACAAAGCTAAGCAATAAATATCTCTACTAAATTTGGCAGTTTCCAGGACAACTACCTAGAGTTTCTAGCTCAAACAGGACTCAGAGTCTCAGCTACTCGGTCTCAACCCACTTTTTCCTACAAAACTCGTATGTTCAGTGTGTGTGCAAATTATAATTTCTTAATGTTTATTTTTAACATTTAGGTCACATTAAGAGCTCTTGGTATAGAACCTACAGCAAAGAAAGTGAAAAAGCTGATTGAACGAGTAGCAATTAATTCAGGTACTGTAGGTTTTAAGGAAGATTCATATTTCTTCTTTTTTTTATGTACAGTCATCTATATATTTTTATTATACTTTTCCTTTTTTTTCCTGTTTGTCAAACGCAATGATGATCCTATTGTGATGATATGAGTTTGTCAGACTTTTAATTATGAACTTCAAAGTTTGCAGGGATTTTAAAATTTCAAAATATTTTTTTATGAATTCTATATCTAAATGTACAACATATCTAAAATATTTTTATTAAATATTAAGCTCATCGGGGTAAAAGAGTACCTTATTTGGTTATTTTTTCCCACAGGGGTATCGGGAAACTAATTTTCTATAATCAAATTTCAAAATTTTCGTATGAAATTTTTTTAAAGAAATACCGTTCAATTTTGTTCTTTGACATGTCCATCATTTAAATAAAATATTTTTTTAGTAAATGAGAATGTGGTTAATAAGTAAAAAGTAATTATACTTGTTAATAATATATAACGTTTATTTGATATTATGTGATACTTTAAATCGAAAACGGCTTTATCTGTCATGAGTTTTTGATATTTTTAAAAACTTCGATATAAATGTTAAGATTTATAACTCGTAAAATCTAACCTCTTTTTCTCCCCCCTTTTTTTTTTAAAATCGTAACAATAGTTTTTGCGCAGCAAAACAAAATGTAACGGAAACCAGAAAGCACTTAAAATTGCAATAAAGCATAAACAAATTGAAGTTTCGAAGGAAAAAAAAATCTCGTTAATTTTATGAAACAAAAATGGCCTCTTCAGCTCATCGAATTTCAACTTTGAAGTTTCAGAAAAATTTAAAAATTTTCAAGGAACAGTTTATTTTTTTCAACATTCCGTAAAGCCCGTGAAGATCCGATCATTAGATCAGAAGTTATTCAGGGTGTTCTGATGTTTTTTCCCTGCACTGCACAATATGAGCATAATGAAATAAATTAATCCCTTATTAGAAAACTTTTGACAGAAAGAAAAAATGAAAAAAATTCTTACAGTGCTAACAAATAAATGATTGTGTTTGATTGATAAATTTTTTTTTATTATTATTTACGATTAATATTAGTATCATCTATTAGTTATTAATTATATATAAATTAATTGTTTTAACCTATTAACCATTAAACTTTTTAGATAATTTGATTTAAAAAAATTAGGTTAATTATTACTACTATTAAAATTATGTACTGAAAAAATTATGTTAATAGCAAAATAAAGTTCATAATGATATTCATTTGACGTTTTACTCTGGAATACACTAAACTTTTGACCGAGAAAATAAATTTTAGTACCACTGTGATCTGGTTCAATCAGCTCCATCTTCAATCCAAGTGATCTTTCAAATATTTTACGAGAAAAATAAATCCAGTTTAATTTTAAAGAAAGTTCTGTTTCATTATGAGGAAATAAACGATGACGTAAAACCACTGAAAACAGGTATAAAACGTATCGAAAAGTAGATTCATTCCTTTAAACAAGACATGTTTCAAGGCGAGGTATAGTTTGTCTACGATAAGAACTCCCTCCGCCACGAAGTCTAAGGTAGTCACTGCTATGGAAGTGCTGCTATGGAATCACGAATTGCAGAGAGGGTAGCTTCTCTTCATTCTAGGGCTAACACAATAGATAAAAGAAAAAGATTCACTTTCTCTCGCTGGCCAAAACCTGTCCGAAGCGATAACCTCACACCCCTAATTGAAATAGTTATACCTCGTTACCACACGAATGGCTAGGGGGGTTCTTACTTTAGACAAACTATAGATGCAGTCGTCCGAAATCGCCCTAATCCAGAAGCAATGCCGATATTTAAGGGTGTTTTTACGGCAGACAAAATTAATCGTGCGGAAGAGATGCTGGTAGAAAATTCGGCTTTTATCGTGAATACATCACCCATTGACTGACGGAACGATTCGAGATCTGCACTGGGTAGCGATTTTTGTTCCAAACAGAGATTATATGGAATTTTTCGATTCTTATGGGAAAGAAACCGGATTTTTATAACGGCTTCATACAGACATTTTATTCTCGATTTCGTAAGCATCTCAGACATAATGATCATATTTTTCAAACAAAGAGCAGATTAGATTAGTTTGTGGAGGCTCTGCTATTTATTTTATTTGTAAAAAATGTGCACATTCGATTCTATAATAAATCATATGAAAACGGCGAAGGGTGGAGAACCTATTGACGATGCCACGATGTACCCAAAATCTCCGTAATCTACCAGAATTACATAAAAACTTTAATTTTCGAAGTCCAACAGATTGGACAGTTTCAAGATCCCATAAATCCGCCAAGAGTTACATGAATACGCCAAAAAGTAAGAATATTTTATATTTATTCATGTATTTTAAACCTTTCTTTACTGGTTAGTTTTAAAAAATTTAATGCTAACTGTGATGGTGTCCAGTTCATACTGTGTGCCAATCTTAGAGCATCTAGTGGTCATTCAAAACCATTATCGGGTTATTTTATTCCGAAATTTTCATATTTTCTTCATTGGTAGAAATTTGTATGCTTTCGAAAATGTTTAGATATAATTATTTTTTCTTAATATTTTTTCCCCTTATAGTTTAATAATCAAAAATAAGAATTAAGGAAAAATTAAAAAAATCTTTCAACGCCAAAGCAAGCTAAAAATATAGTACTTAAATAACCGCCAAATAATTCCATGAAAAAATTAAATAGACATACAAAAAACTGTAAAAAATAACATAAAATGTATTTAATAAAAAATAAAAAGAGAGAGATTGGGTAATATATCAAATACTGAATACTATCTGCTATGTTGATTTCAGGTTTTCTAGGTATGTACCAGAGTAACGGTTCCTAAATGGTGTTCTGTTAGCTTAACCCTAGAAGTTAGGTGTCCGTTAGCTTAACCCTTAAGTAAGAACCCTAGGGTTTCGTGGAAGATGTTTCCGAAAGTAATTTTTTAACAAGTGATGAGTTTTGAAATCTTTCATAGTATTTAGAACCAATCCATTATTCATTTAATATTTCGGTTGTCTTTATGAAATTATTTAAAGTAAAATGCCAATTTTTTTTGTTTCGTTTTAATATATAACTTTTCTAATGCATTTATAAAATATTGTATTGGTATTTCCCATCGTGCTTTTCAAATCAAAACAAAATTCGTTAATAAAGTAATATTTCCCTATCATAGGCATGTCTATGAGGTTAGGCGGGCCACTTACAAAAAATCTTAAAAATCGTTGTGTGTGTGTGTTTTTTTTATAATTTAATATAAATTTTGCTTGAAATAAAAATAGAAAAAATATGTAGTCAAATAATTAGTTAAATCTTTACTCAACTCATTCGAAAAAAAGGTCGATATGCTTCGAGCTCCCGAAACATGACGCTCCTCGTCAGGACGACTTGCGATTGTTGTCAGCTGGGCCTTTTCCTGTTTCTAAGTTATATGGCGAGGAGCGTCGTATTTCGGGTGCTTTGAATTGAAACATGTCGACCTTTTTTCTTAATCAACTGTGAAGATAAAGAAATTTTTTTCAAGTACATTTTTTTACATCAGCTCACATTTTAAACTGATTTACAATGGTTATTGTCACTTTGAACATTTATAATTCACTCCGTTCGAGTTTTAGCTTTAAACTATGAGCCTCGTAAAGGACCAAATTTTTATTTTCAACAAATTTACAGCCAAATATTTTTTACACAGTCAAACCTCCTTAACGTCAACTCGAGGGGGGGGGGCAGAAAAGTTTTTCACATTAAAAGTAGTTAATGTTATCAGTTTAGAATTTTTTTTAAAAATTAATATCGTAAAGTGCACAAAAATTTTCTATCATCTATATCTGTTATCTACTTGCGTTTTCTAATCTTAAATTTCTATTATAAATATATATATAATTTCAATAAATGCTTTTATTTTGCGCTTTATGTTAAATTAATAATTCTCACTTTAAAAAAATAAAATAAAGTTATATTGGAAGAAAAAAATTAATTTTAGTTGAGCCGAAATTTAAAATGCGGACATACTTTCAGTGCTCTATTTTTTTTTTTCTTCTTTCTAATTCTGTAGAAGCAAATATAAAAATTAGTAGGTAAAAAATAATTAATTCGAGTAAACTGCTTTATTGCACAAATTAGAGAAGATTACTTAACTAAAGAAGGATCATCTTAACTAAAAATTTATTTTAGTTAAGACGAAATTCAAAATGTGGACATACTTTCGGTGCTCTATTTTTTTCCTTCCAATTCTATAGAAGCAAATATAAAAATTAGTAAAAAATGATTAATTGGAGCAAACTGTTTTATTGCACAAATTAGAGAGGATTACAAACGAAAGAATTGGTAATAGCTTGCTGCTTGGCATTTTATTTTCACATGCTTTCCAAAAATCTTCCAACTTTATCAACCATATTCAAAAAAATTATTCGATTTTTTTTTATTTTGCATCGCAAAATGATTGATTGCTTCAAAAGCATCCATCAGAGGAAAGTAAACTAAAGTTTTCGCTAGTGAAATTTAAGAAAATTTTCAGCGTCACACGACTTTATCTGCGCAATTCGGCGCTATCAGTTTCTTAGAGTGTGGAAGAAATCACAACCCATATTAAACAAAGGATCGATATGAGCGATCATTTCTCAGAAAAACATGCTTCATTACATTCACACTCATGAAAAATTCTCATGAGGTGGAAAAAAAAAACTCTAATTCACACCAGAATACAAATTCCCTCGACAATTTTAATACTCTTTTCAACAACTTGTTTATGTTAGGAAAGCATCTTTCGAACCTTGTCGACCTTCATATATCAAAAGATACCTCAGAATTGAATTGAGTTAGCATGTCTTTTATACTAGTGAATCGATGTTAGTCGTAGTGGTAGTCATTAACTCGAAATTGAGTCGGTTGTTCAATACGTGGTTATTAAAAAAATAAATAAAACTAATAATCAAATTGTATTTTCTAGTATTCTTTCTTAACTTTTTACATATTTTCTACACACCTTTATAATTTCATGTCAGCTGTTCATAATGAGCAGCAAATCAAAATGTAACGAAAGAAATAACAAAAAAAAATCGTAAAATAATCATTTAAAATTGCACTACCAAAATTAAAAAAAAAAAAAAAAAAAAAAAAAAAAAAAAAAAAAAAAAAACTCTGTTAAATATATAATGACCCTTCCATCATGCCAAATTTTTACTCTGTGCTTATGATGATCTTAAAAAGAGTTTCTGATATAACTTTTTTTTTCTTCCTCGTTTAAAAAAATATGTGCAATAAAAGGTTTTACATTACAATCTCATCACAATCAATATATTTAACAATCAAGTAATATTATCAAATTTTTTAACAATATAATGTTATTACTCAACTATAAAAAATAATGACAGTTTACTTTAGATATATGGAATTAGAAATGAACTTATAAGGGCTCCATCATTTTAAGAAGCTTAGGGCCCCGGCAAGCTTAAATCCGGCCCTGGTGGTAGTTACGCAAAAAAGAACCTACTACTTTAGGTACAGAACAGTAATTATCAGTTTTCTTACCTGTAAGAAGGGAAATGAATTTTCTGTTCACTTTAAAAGTAATATGTTTTCCATGGGTAATGAAATTCGAGTTCACCTAAAAAGATATTTTACACTAAACGTGTTCATGTTAAAAATACTTTAAAGTTTTATATCTTAGACGGGAAATCGAAAATTAGTTCACGTTCACAAGGATCGACTGTATTACATAACCATTAAAATGACGAATGTCTTCATTTCATTTGCTCAAATATGAATTTTTAACAGAAATAGTACAAATTAGTTGATATTCTTTGATTAGAATTTAAACAAGGGAGACTAATATTGTAGGATAAATTTTTTGTTGCCTTCTAAACTGTTGCTTAAAATAACACATTATTAAATATGGCAGATAATGCATGATTTAAACGGGAAAAAAATCCTCTTAAATAATAATATATCTTCACGAGCTGAACGCCCATTTTTGGCATGGGGTATTAAGAAAAAAATAAACTATTAATAAATCAGTATTACGAAACACTGCGAAATTATGCACAAAATAAAAGAACTTAACAGCATATTTTGACACATTAAAAGTTTTTTTCTTCTTCTTTCATTTGCTATCTGTTGCTCTTCCGGTTGACTTTATGTCATTAGATTAAGCAAAACACTGTTTCTAGAAGTTACATCAAAATTAATATTTATTAATGAACTAGTTGTAATTAAAGTTGGCGTTTCAAGGTCTCATTTTCTACCTTCGTCAGACTGGTGACGATGTGACAGGAAGCAACGCTCTTTTTAAGATGATGAGTTTGAAGACGTTTATTTAATGAAAATCCATTTCAACTATTAGAAATACGAGACAAAACTTTTATAAAAGTTAAATTAAATATACTTTTTTAAAATGATAACATGTGTGAGATAGAATGTATAGATTAATCGCGCAGGAGTTGGATGTGGCTAAATTGAAGCGGTTGCTTTGTTCATTTCTAAACACGTTAGCAGAATCAAACAGAAAATTTCATAGAACTGATTTCATAGAATAAGAATATAATGACTGATACGAGGGTCACTCTGAAATTTTTGAGATACAACTAGGTTTTTAAAGTTACACTTACAAAATTTTAGGTGTGTTCAAAGTAGTCTCCTCCAGCTTCAATGCACTTTTGTAATCGAATTTTCCACAGATTAAATGCCTCAAGTCATTCATTTCTTGGAATAGATGAAAAAAATGCATTTATAGCCACATCAATCTCTTCTTCTGAAAGAAAACGACGTCCACGTAAGTTCTTTTTTCGATTAAAGAATAACCAAAAGTCACACATGACTAGATCAGGTGAATACGGCGAATGTTCTATCACTTTAATTTGTTTTTGTTTAAGAAACTCAACTGTTAATCTGGCTGTATGTGAAGATGCATTGTCATGGTGAAGCATTAGTCCCCTAACATTCACTTCTTGTAGAATTTCTGGAAGACATTTTGTGGTATACCAGTTTGCTGTTACTGTCTTCTGTCCTTCAGACTTGATGGCTTTGACCAATCCCGTACTTCTGAAGAAAGAGGCATACGTCACTTTTTACAGTGCTCGTTGTCTTTTCACTATTGTCGGTGTGGGATCAACTTCAAAGACCCATACTTTGCTTTCTTGACGCGTTGGAACGTCAAAAAACGGTATGTGCGTTTCATCACCCGTTACAATTTTAGAAATGATGCGGTGGCCACCATCATTTAGCAATTTAAGAGTTTCTTTACTGATTCTGACATGCTCCTCTTTCTGGTGCTCAGTTATGGAGAACCCAACGGCAAACTACTTTTTTCATATGTAATTCTTCATGAATAATTTTGTGTATGGCTGCGGATCCAATGTTAAGTTCTTTTTGTATAATTTGATAGGTACAGCGATTATCATCCTTTAACATTTTTCGTATGGCAGACAGATTATCCGGGATTACTGCCGGCGGCGGCCTTCCTGTGTGTTCTTCACCCAGAACAAAATTGCGACCTCTGCTAAATTTTTTAAACCATCTGAATACAGTAGCACGAGCTGGAGATTCATCACCAAATGCTAATTGGAACCGTTGAACGCATTCTTCTTGATTTAATCCTGCTTTAAAATCGTAGAAAATCATAGAGCGAAAATGTTCTCGCGTCAACTCCATTTTCTCTTCTGTTTAAACAAGTTGAAGTAAGTCAGTAAAAAATCGTCTGCTGTGTAAAAATACTTTGTATTTTAAAATTAAACCATTATTTTTATTTTGTAAATTCTCGTCTGCGCGTATCTCAAAAATTTCAGAGTAACCCTCGTATTACTATTAAAAAAAAAAAAAGTTGTACAACTACAATTGAATAAAGTGTTGACTTTTTTTTTAGGGGGTACGTGATTGATTTGTTTCTTTTTTTTTTTTCGTTTTGATAATGAGCTGGTATGTTGGTAATCCAGGGGTCTCTCCAGACATTTTGTGAAAGGTCCGGTTTTCGTGAAATTGTAAAAAAATTGCTCACATTCTTTCAACCAGGGTCCTGCTTTTATGAATTTGTGCAAATAGGATCCGGTTATTGCAAAAAATTTTTTTAACGAGTTTCTAAATTGTAAATAAATGCAAGATTATGCTCAGCACTGTAAAATTATAATTTAAAAAAAATTACATTGTCAAAAATAAACAGCAATTGCTGTTTCTAAATTAGAGATTCAACATACAAATATTTGGTATTTAGCCTATATTGCTGAACGCAGAGTATTCATTTCGGACG
>NC_092205.1:79539630-79665295 GCF_043381705.1 Parasteatoda tepidariorum | reverse complement strand
GTTCCGCCAATTTTCAGTCCAGTCTTTGAAAATTCGTTTCAATCAGCAATGAGAAAAGCCGAAAAGTATTCAGCACTCCTGATAAATATTTAGTATTAATAAAGTTATATATTAGTATTAGTAGTAGTATATATTAGCATATATTAGTAAAAGTATATATTTAGTATTAATAAAATTATATATATTAGTAAAATTGTGGTTATAATTTTGCATTTTTCTATTTTCTATTGTGTGACTTTCTTTCACATGTTGTTACTAAACTAATTGCTGATCAATTTTAAAGATTTGGTGAGAAGTATATAGTTGGTAAAACAAATTCCATATGAATAAATAAATAATTTTATAATTGTTTAATAATAAAAAATAATGGAGCTTTTGTTTTTCAGACAGATGGTTTCCTGTTGTGTTTTAGTGTGGATGACAGCAGATCTTACGAAAATATCACAACATGTTGGTATCCACAAATAATGAATGTCTGCCCAACCCCTTTCATCTTAGTAGGTAAGTCCGCATTAACTTCACCTGCGAAACAATACATTATTAAGGGAGTACTGGGGGCTTCTCCAGGTTCGCCCACTCCGAAAGTATGCAGTCCCTGGATACTTTCGGAGTGCGCTGTAGTAATTTGACGCACTGTAGTTTTTCCATAATTACATGTTTTGGACAAGTTCATATACAATACTTTTATATTTAAACAAACATATAATGGGTTTTTATTCAAGAGATTCTTTATATACTTATCCTATTTGTATTTATTTTTAACGTATTGCATTACAATGTCAGGGACTAATATCAATTAATACACGAACATGAACGAGTGTAAACCGGTTTCAGTCGCGTTTTCGCGTGCGTCAGTTGCGGACGTGTTTCTGTGGCTTTATGCACTGCGTTTGTTTTGCAGTTTCATACTACGCGGTTATTTGTTTATTTTGTTGTGTGCAGTGTTTAAATAATCGATTGGAAACTTTTCATAATGGGTAAAAAAGGCGATCTTTCACCGTGTAAGGAAGCTGTGAATATAGGCCCTCGTGAATGCTAAAATATTTTCAAACCGCGAAATATGATGAAGATTGAAGGTTTCAAAAACTAGCGTACGACGCATGAAGAAAAAAATTGAGTCAGGAGACGAATTGAGCCCGAAATGGAGGGGAACAAAAGGAGAAGCAGCACCTTAAAGTACGTCTAATAATCTGGCCATGGACTGCATGTAATAAAAAGTACGTATGCGTACCAAATATAATGCAAGAGTACCGTATTGCGATCACGTCCTTGTGATCTTTGGCTGTTAGAAGTCAGAAAAGATCGTTTTATGTATGTTACCATGAGCGCAAATGTTTCCAAAATCAGAATTACTTGCAACAACAGTATATCGCAGTCCGGGGACAAAATTCACAGATCTCCGTTCAGCAGATAGTCTGATATGCAGCACGAAAAATTTAATAGTTTTTCCGATTTAATTGCTTTAAAATGATTCATCAACAGAAGAGCCTTCTGTTGAATAACTGAGCAGCTTATTTTGAAACATAGTGAGAATAAATATTTACAAAATACGAAGCAGACGAAGTAGATATCTTTCTTTATTTAATTTCGCGAATCGTTAATCATCTTCGGCACAATTCGGAATTTTCGGCTTTTTTTTTCTTTCTTTCTTAACTAGTCAAATAGCTAAATGGTTTACGCTCTTTCGGTGGTGCGCCTCCAGTCGTGTATAGAACTAAAATTCATTTTCAATAAAAGTAAGTATGGTAATTAGTGTTTCTAGTTTATTAGTTTATAAATTCAATTTTACTTCAAAGCTTGCACCACGCCCATAAAGCATGTAACCTTACAGCAACCTAGTGACGGAATTTTATTTTTATTGTCACGAAAATGTTTGTACTAAAAACCTTTTTTGAATAAAGCAAAAATATTACAGTTCTAAACCTTTCATTCTAAAAGGATTAAAAATTACTAGTGGGCTGCGCCCCCTGCTCGCTAACGCTCGCCAACCCCCGAAAATTGCTGCGCAATCTTATAGGATTTGCTTCGCAAACCAAGCTCGCTTTGCTTGCTACTAACTTAGGTACATTGCAAATGCACAAAATTCTAAGAATTCAAAACAATAATTCAAATCCATATAACAACTTTTTTTTAAAAAAAATTACATCTTTTTAGTAAATACTCAGTCATTAAAATAAATTTGAATTCAAATAAATGACATGTAATTCGCTAAACCTATTAGAAATGTGCTAGTATAAAATTTTAAGATAAAATTTTTAAAACTGATATCTCTTTAAAAAGGCTAAAATTTTGAGTGTAATTAAGTCTATTAAAAATTGAAATAAGTGAATTGCAATGGAAAAACCTGCATAAACAAGTAAATTCTAGTGAAACAAATAAATTCGTAATATATAAATACGTGAAAAAAAGCGCTTTCGACAAAATACTAAAATAGAGATCTATCGACAAAGAATACTCACTTCTGCCTAGCTTATGCTCTCTCGATTGCNTTTATTAAAAATAAGTTAACTAACGCCTTTCGTTTCCTGAAACTCTGGCTTTTCCTTGGATATAGAGCCAGCTTTTGTTCAATACTTATCAATATTTTAGTCAATTGACTTCTACTAACGTACTATTCTACTAACTTATTATGTACTTTTACTACAGTAAAAGTTATTTTTTAAAGCTTTTTTATTGTCACTTTTTAGCTAACGTCACACTAGAGATACAATCAAATTGCATTGTCCATTAAAGTTTCATGACAAGGTGGATTTTAGCACGGCATACAAAATTTTGCGAAAAGAAATCTCATAATTCACTAGATTTAAGATTATTTTCATCTTGAGACTAGCTTTATTAAAGGAATTTTTCACGCTTGGAATCCTTAAGTCAACTTAGATTTTCGGTTTTTATGGTTGTTTTCCAAGGTTTTGGATTAGGGTAATGTGCGTAGAATGGAGCAGATTGTCACATATCTCGATTTAAGGTTAGAAGGTTTACACGTAAACCGTATTACAACCTTTTTAAGGTTTACATTTAAAGATTTTTGTTGAGTGAAAATAAACCTTATTTTTCTATCTGGGATCTGCACTTGTCTAATACACTGACATAAATGCTGCAGCAACTGTGGTTGTCTTTGTCAAATACAATAAGTTTGTAGCCAAATAGAAAATCTTTGATAGCCTTTGCCAAACCTTTCTTTTTCCCCCTTTAGTTAGAAATTTCATGTTATGAGTTTATTTCGTAATATGTTAATCGAATAAATAATGTTTAGAAATCATTTTTTTCACCAACTTTCGTACAGGTACTAAAACAGATCTAAGAGAAAATCCAGAAGAACACTCTAAAGATAAATTTATTAGTAGAAAGCAAGGGAAAAAACTGGCTTCAAAAATTAAGGCTGCCAAATATGTAGAATGTTCAGCGAAGGAAATTAATGGAGTAAAAGAAGTAAGTGCTTTTTTTTTACAGGTATACTATTGTTTATTATTCTTATGTATTAAGAGTTATTTTTGTAAAGAGACATTAATGTAACTCTACTTGTATCAAACTATTGAGTTTTGAGAAAAATTATGCAAATCTGTGAAATCTAAGAACAAGTATATGTTTAAAGAGCGTTGTGGAATAACATGTTAAGTGATAGGGGATAAATTTAAAGTTACGCACCTCAAAGTTTTGCTGTTCATAATTTAGCGAAAATGCACTTAATTTAGAAAACTTATTACACAGTTCAGTTACACAAAAAGTGTCTATCAAGTTAGAAAAGAGAAGGCCTCTGCACGGGCTACTATAAACGAGAAATCTGATAATTTAAGAGTCCTTACGCAGTGGTATCTTTCGTATTTTCGCCGAATGCTCAGTTTAGTAGTGACATCTTTCTCCCCACTGCGCAGTCGACGTTCGTCCCGTCGGATTATTAAATTGAGCCAGTCTCTTCTAAAAGGTGCTGATAAAGCGCATGGTATATGGTAATACTGATAGTTTCAAATGTATTGCACCAGTGATGATATTTACTCAGAGGCTTCTTTAGTAAAACGTTTGTTGCTCAAGGCGTTGTCACGTTGTTTTATTATATTGTTTCAATACTTCGTACCCAATAACTCACATTAAGACAACTGATAAATACTGATCTAGCTGATAATAAAACAACCAGTAGTGAGTTGTCCATACATTAGACATTTGATTAAAGTTTCAATTACTTAAAGTTCCTAAGTAAAGTTTATCTTTTTCAACAAGTTTCTTCGTTTCTACCGAAATCAGCATAAGGAAACTGCAATAGAGTGTATAAAGAAAAGCATTTTGTATTTGAATAATAAAAAGACAGTAATTACAACACCTTAAATCTGTTTGTTAAAAATAAAAGCCAAAATTTCAACTGATCTCTGTAGTACTTAACTTGCATTTAAATACTCCATCTGGTATTTATATACAGATTGTTAAAATATAGTATGCGCAACTTTCAATTCACTTCTGCGTTTTAGAGATTTAAAACTTTCGTGTAGTACCCTGTACTTTCAAACGTATGCTCATACGTTCTACGCAATCTATTTACTATAGAACTGCCCTGGTTCTTTTCTAAGCTTGCGCATGTAGAAATTTTTAATCTCTGACATTATGTTCAAGGTTTAAAAAATATTTCATGTGGGCTGTAAAATTTTAACATGTGTAATTGTTACGAAAGCTTTTAAACACAAGCCACCTTTTGATTTAAAAAAAAGTTTTTTTTTTCAAGCAGCCTCCTGATGTTTCTATACATTCGTTCTAAATCTGTTCTTTTTCCCATCAAATCCATTAAAATATCATTACCGCTAAGAATGTAGTATTTAAACAAGACAAGGATGAATCATACTTAAATTTTCACAATGGTTAAAGTAATTCATACATTATCCTCATCTTAACTGTGACATTAAATATTATGATATCCATAGCCGTCGGGCTAAAAGTGGAAGTTTTTCGTTCTTCTTTCCCCAATGTATTGTAAATACATTTTAGTATCAATTTCATTCAAACAATCCAGAATGAATGCTAGTTTTCTAATTTAATTAATTCAGATGATCTGATGTGTTAGATTAAAAATTATAAGAATAAATTACATAGTATAATTACTTCCATACGCAATAATACTTAGATGAAATATTCATTGGCGGCGGTGAAAAAAATGGAAAAAAATTCATTTATAATTTGGAATGGTTTTATTTTAAACTTTGAAGCTCTTTCGTCTAATCGTTTCACTCACCAACTCTCAAGATTGCTTCACATTCATTTTTGTTCCTTGGCGGTTAATAAATTGTTATATGAAAATTTTAAATTATTCATTTAAATTATCCTTAATTTTTTCTCCGCAAATTTAGTTTTCAATTCCATTGGAATAAATTTAAATCTGAAATTTCTCTACCATTGCAACTTCATCCCCAAGCTTGTTTTTAAATTCTTATTTAATTTTTGGTTGCTATAAAAAGGTCGTTAATTTTTTTGCTGCCAACGAGATTATTCAGTAGTAGTACGAAAAATTAATTCTTGCTTATAAGTTTTCAAAAAATTGTCTTAAGCTTTTTAATTGCTTCCGTTAAATACTTGCAATTTTTGCATACATTTTGTTATAAAAAAATAATTACTTATTAAGAAGTTAATCTATCTTATTTACCGTTTTATAATTATAAAACGGTTAACGTTATAATAAATATAAAACGATAACTGCATATCTCAAAAATCTATAAAATGCTCCGTATTAAAGTAATATTATTCGATAATTTTTGTATGAAATTATAGAACAATTTTAATTTTACGCCCTTTAACTTTGGATAATATACAACTCTTGCGTTGTGTGCACGTTACGTTAACGCTAGCGTTATGACTTATTTTAAAAATGGAGACGATTAAGCTGATTTGTAACCGTCGTAATATTTCCTTTCAAAAAAAATTTAGCTTCCGATCATTATGATTTGTTATAGTTGTAGTTTATTTACGTCGCACTAGAGCTGCACAATGGGCTATTGGCGATGGTCTGGGAAACATCCCTGAGGATGATTCGAAGACATGCCATCACAATTTTGATCCTCTGCAGAGGGGACGGCACCCCCGCTTCGGTAGCCCAACGACCTGCACGCGAAGTCGAGCACTTTACGGTAGCGCAGTTTAACGAGGACCAATACCGCACACCCTCGGTGCCTACGCAGACTGATCCAAGTGGTCATCCACCCGCACACTGACCGCAGCCAGTGATGCTTGACTTCGGTGATTTTCTGAGAACCGTGTCTTAACGATCAGTCCACTGCAGGACCCGATCATTATGAAAGTCGCATCGTTTGAAGATCATAAAAATAAAGTCAAATGCCACCGAAAAGAAAATTTTCATTGCGGGACGTTTTCATTCTAAAATCAGAAACGTTAAGACAACAGAGAATTACTTTAAGCAACTCTATGGCATAAAGGAATGTTACTTGTAAATACTGTTAGCCCAATAACCCCCTGCCACAAAAAGTGATCAATTTATAAGAAACGCTTTTATTAATAAATAAATAAAATTTAAGAAAAGAAATAGTCAAATAAAAATGGTAGTACTCAATTTTTTATGTATATTTTTATTTATTCTACAATTACATATCTCGAGAAATGCATGTCAGATCAAAAAAATAAAATATTCAATGGTCCAATTCCTGCACCACTCTCTGAATCTGGAGTGACTAGCAAGTTCAAATGTCATTGGATAACTTTTGGAAAATATTAAACATCATTATTTCTGATCAGTGTGCATTTCTCGAAGTATTTATCCAGTCTGGGACTTTTGTGACACCCTGTATAAATTTCTTATTTTTCATAATGTACTATCATTGCATTTTTACATCTTGTTTTTATTTTTGTTGACAGGTATTCGACGAAGCTGTAAGAGCGGTTTTGTCTGCAAAACACTCACATAACAGAATCCATCACTGTAAATTGCTCTAATTTCCATTACTTTTTTTAATCCTGTAATTTTATACCTTATACTTTTCTCATTTTTTTCTTCCCGTTGAATAAAGTATGTATGTATTTTATCATTTTTCTTGTGACTACTTACTAATACTTTCCTTTTTCTGTTCCACGAAATAATGAAGAGATTGAATTCCATGCCAACTAAAACCAGTAGTGAATTTTTAAAGTTTAAGGCAATATCCTTGTATTTGGTATCATTTTAAAGGAAATTTGTTGTAATTTATGAATTCAGAAGTTATTTCTTAGAGTTATGTAGGATTATAGTAAAATTTATCATAAATAGAGAGCATTCATGATTTTGACTTAATCTATCAAAAATAACTGTCTATTTTAAAGAGGAATAAGTTATTAAAAATATTACGACTTTACATATAGCTTGATTTATACTGCAAAATAAATTGTTCTTGAGTCTAATTATGCAGTGATTACAGTCAAAAAAATATTTTTTTCTTATTTTTTAAGTCAAAAATTATCTCAAATATATACTGTCCCCTCTGTTACAATTATTCTTTTAAGTTTATTTTATTCATTACACAAAAACTTTTTAACTTAATATTTGGTTTTTACAATAAAGTCTATTAGTACAATCATTTTATGATATATTTTTGAAAAAAAAGTTGAAATTTTAAAGTTTCTCATATAACAGAGGGAACGTAACAGAGAGGAAAAAACTAAATGTCCCCCTCAATTAGTCAAAATTGATGGGTTGTCCATTTAAAAAAAAAACTGTAGGGATGTATACAAGTGCTAATGCATCTTGATTCAACTAGTTTAAACCACTTCCTCCACTAGTAGAGCACACTTTTTATACAAAGCTGTGCCATTTTTATTTAGTAGTGTGTTTAGTTTATAGTTAAAAGTTTTTTTAAGTGAGTAATAAATATGGGGAAAACAGCAGCAGAAAGAATGAGAGAATATAAAACTAAAATGTTCCAAAAAAAAAGAAGATATTTGTCAGAAGTAAGATAAAGAATATAAAACGAAAATTTATGATAACAGAAGTATTTTGAAAAAAAAAAGCCTTAACAGAGAAATAGATAAATTGAGAAAAAAGAAGACAAAGGAAAAATAAAAAGACACTGATACAAGCAGTAGAAATTCAAGAAAGATATTCTCTTTATAATACTCCTTAGGCATTGGGGAAAGCTATTAAAAAAGCAAACCGTGCATTACCTGTTTCTCCAAGAAAACGTTGTACTGTTCTATGCATACTCTGTAACCTTACTACCAAAACAAAAGAAATAGCCTAGCAACAAAGTTTCTGATGAAACAAAAAATAACTTGTAATAAATTTCAACTCATCTGATAAACTTTCTTACCAGACTTCTGGTAGAGCCGAGTGCATGATTGTCAAAGAAAATGGACAGAAAGTCCACAAAGCCAAATGTGCACCTTGGTGGAAGCATATCAAGTATCAAAGCAGATGCATCCGAACATAAAAAATGGCAAATATAAGTTTTGCTGTGCTACGACCTATCCATATTTTATACGTGGGTAAAACACCATATAAAATGTGTATGTGCTATTCACGAAAATGTGAATTTTCTATTAAAATAACAGTTGCTTGCTGAATAATTACATAGAACTACTATATATATCGACTTGCGACAATCGCTCAATTGACTTTTCATTTTATAACCGTCGTTGAACAGCCGACCCAAATTTGAGTTTACGGCTACCAATGTTCAACTCTGTAGCCTTGTAATTTTGAATCCAATCCAAAGGACAAGGGAACTCATCGATCAGTAACCCCCAGAGGTATTGATTTGTTTCGGGAACTTGGAGGACTTTGGGATCCGACATATTCAATGTACACCAGTGACAGTGACCATTTAAAATACTGGGATTCTTTTGATGTTGCTATAGATAGTTTTGCAAGTGTAAAAAGTTCTAGGAAAAAAAATTGGGTAATTTTGTTGCCCAAATAACTGAAATTGAGAAAGAAACAAACAATGCACTTGTTTTATTTTTAAACAGGGTTTGACAAAATAAAAACTTTCAAATATAACTACAAAGATGTAGCACGGGTTTCAATTGTAGCACTGCTTCCATTTTTAAACAACCGAAGAATCACTTTTAACAGTGATATTTTCCTTTAATTTTTTGTCAAATTTGTATAACATTCCATTCCCCTCTGTTACATTCCATGTCCTCTCTGTTACGATGCATTATTTGGGCTTAAAAAATGGTGCTGGAATCTTAAAAGTCTTATAATAATTTATTTTACTTTGAACTGTGACAATTTTAAGAAAAATTGCAGATAATGTTTAGGATGGTCCAAATCACAGAATTTAGCATAAATAACAGTGCATTTCAAAATTGTGGGATTTTATTTGTTCCCTCTGATACAACTACGTTTAATTAACGTGCAATTTAATTATGAGGCTCTTTTAATATTTTATGCCAATTAATTAAGCATTGCACCCTAAAGTAGCCTATTGTAATAGAATTTTTGTTTTCAAAAACATTTAATATATTTTTTAGAATAAAATACTTGTGTGATTTCTCCTCTGTTACGCTTGGAATTCAACAGAGATATTAAAAAAATAGAATGCGTGAATCAGGTAATCATGTTGTTTATAATAAAGATAGCGCTTTGTGCAAAATACGATTTTTTTTGTACACATATTCTGAGCAACTCTAATTGGTAGACCCCTTTTTTGGCGAAACCACAGCTTAGTAAAGTTCGTCAGCAATTGCAAACCTAACCAAAGAAGCACTACTAATTATTTTCGAAAAATATAAGTGTTAATTTTTACACCTTTTTGTCAAAAATAGTCTTAAAAATGGATTTTGTGTAAGAGAGTTGAATCCACAGGTATCAAATTTAACTCTGAACTTAATTTTGGTATGTATAAACTGAAAATAAATGAAATAAGATAAATTATGTCTTTTTTTTATTAGAAAAGGAATATTGAACGTTGAATGAACTATCTTTAAAGTACTATCTTAAATGTGAGAATGGTTACAAAGAACCATTTTTTTTTACAGTTGATTTTTTTTTCTTTTTTTTTTTTCTTTAAAGTGAAAAATTCAACTGGAAAATTTTTTATAAATGCTGATCTTTTCATAATTTATTTAATATCTTTTTATAGAGAAATATTTCATAAAAATAACCGAAATATTAAACAGGTAATGGATTGTTATTTGGAAATAGATATAATCACATATTTTAAAAACCATGACTGTTTTTTTTTTAATTTAATTGCCGGATCCTTTGTGAGAACCCTAAAATTCCACAGAAGACCTTTTGGGAACCACTGTTTAGAAAATTGTGAAATAAGTTTTATTTTTCTAGTTTATTATTACAAGAGGTCCCTTTCCCTGCTTGCAGCACATATTCTGCTTAAGAAATTTCATAAAAATGACCGAAATAGTATTAAACAAGTAATGGATTGTTAATTGGAAATATATATAATCACAGGTTTTAAAAACCATGACAGCTTTTTTTAAAAATCTAATTGCCGGTTCCTTTGTCACACTCCCATAGAACCCTAAAATTCCACAGAAGACCTTTTGGGTACCACTTTTTGAAAATTGTGAAATAAGTTTTTTTTTTCTCCAGTTTATTATTACAAGAGGGTCCTTTCCCTGCCTGCAGCGCATATTTTGCTTAAGAAATTTCATAAAAATAACCGAAATATTAGACAAGTAATGGATTGTTAATTGAAAATAGATATAATCACAGGTTTTATAAAAACCATGACAGTTCTTTTATTTTAATTGCCGGATTCTTTGTGACACTCTCATAGAACACTAGTATTCCACAAAGCACCTTTTGGGAACCACTGTTTAGAAAATTGCGAAATATTTTTTTTTTCTAGTTTATTATTACAGTATTGCTCTTTCCCTGCTCGCAGCACTCACCAACACCGGAATGGCTTTCGCTGTTCCTTTCGGATTGCTTCGCAATTCTGGCTCGCGTCACTCGCTCATTGGTTATTTCTGTATAGTCTTGTATGTATGGTAGTAATACGTTTAAAATAGAGTTCTTAACATATACAATATATACATTCTGTCAAACTTTGAGTTATGAACATTTAGTTTAATTTACATATTTTCGCTTTTCTATACACAAATTTAAGTGCTTGGAGGTGTAACTTATCTTTATTTTTACAAAAACTCATATCACCTTCATTGTAAGATAAATTTGCAAAATAAATGAAAACTTAAGAAAATAAAAAAATAGATGATTTTTGTTGATAAAATGCTTCTTGCTCCCGCTGTATAATGTAGTATCCTTAAAAGTGAAATATAGCTCTAACTTGTTATTAAACCTGCTTGAATTAAAAAATATAATTAAAACAAACACTGTTTTTTTTTTTCAGTTTTTCGTTCTCAACGTGAGAAATTTTTTTCATTCTCAAATTTGTTAGGATGTAAGTTTAAGAGTCCATACTTATGACTGATACGGATTCGTGTTCAGTCAATACCTCCAAGAAAGGAAAAGGCTCCAGCACGGGTTAACATAAAAAAGAAATTTGATCCTTTAGACTTTATCCAAACATAATGACATCTTTCGTATTAACCATCATTGCGCAGTTTAGTAGCATAAACGTAGTGACATCTTTCGTATTTTTCATCCACTGCGCAGTTTATATTCCTTACGTCGAACTACTAAATCGATCCGGACTACTAAATCGATCCGCCTTCTTTCTTCTAAAAGGTGTTAGTTCACCCCCCCCCCCCAATAAAAAGAAAAGCATAAATGTACGAAAAATAAAAATTGCCAACAATTTATCTCAGTAACGCCCAATTTTGCTCTCTATTGCCTTGTCTGTAGTCAACTGCAAACTGTTTCTATAATCAAATTATTTATAAAATTCCTTATATTTATAAAATATTTAAATACTGGTTGAATACTCGCTCTTCGTAAGAAAAAAGAAAAAGTAAACAATCAATATGTTAGTACTGTACAAAACTACGAGATCGTGCACAAAATTGAAAGACATATACCAACACAACGAATAAAGCTAAAATAATTACATTTTTTTAAATCTATTCATTATATTTTGTCCTTCCCTATGACTTTTCGTTAATATTTTCTTATAACAGCCCATGAACAGTCGACCCGATTTTTAAGCTTACTACTACCAATGTTTACTACATAGTCCTGTAACTTTGAACTGAATCCAAAGGACAAGAAAACTCATGGATCAAGTTTTCGGAGAAATTTGCCTTCGTGGAAGACTCTTTAACAGAACTAACCCTTATTTGCGTTACGTTGACAGGTCGATACAGAATTCTCCCACGGTTAGCCTGACGGCAAAGGGAATCTAACTTATAATCCATCTGTCACTGAGGATATTTTTTAAGTCAGCACTGGGATCGGAGTAATCCGGGTGCGGAATTCGTATCGACCAGCCGTCACTGGGATTCAAACCCGATTCATCTCATTGAAAGGCGAACGCTTTATTCCCTGAGTCACGACGACTCAAATATAATATATATACGACGAAAATAAAATATGATAACGTATACGCTATCATATTTTATTTTATAACCGTATCGTTGAACAGCAGACCCAGTTTTTTGAGTTTACGACTACTAAGGTTCAACTCCGTAAATTTGTAATTTTGAACCCAGTCTAGAAGGTAAAGGAACTCCTGGATCAAATATTAGGGGAAATTCGCCTTCGTGGAGGACTTTTTGATGGAACTAACCAGCATTTGCGTTACATGGAGAGGAAGACCACGAGAACCTCTCACTGTTAGCCTGATGGCAAAAGGGACTCTAACCCATGTTCCGTCTACCACTGAGGGTATTTTAATTCAGCCCTGTAGTCGGTGCAAACCGGATGCGGAATACGTATCTACCAGTCATTGTTAGGATTCGAACCTGGTTCACCTGAGCCATCACGGCTTTACTTTATTATATTTTATTTAATAACCGTTGTTGTGCAGCCGACCCAATTTCTGGGTTTACGACTCTTATTGTTCAACTCCGTAGCCTTGCAATTTTGAGCCCAATCCAGAAGACAAGGACAAAACTTTACAATCAGTCCACTGCGGGACATTTATTTCCGGATCGTCAATAATTGGCAATTGCTATAGCTCTTGCTCAACGTTAACAATAAATTAAAATAAAAAGACGAAGTTATATATCAGTCGTTGTGTCGTGAAAGTATCGCTATGAAGGAGGTCCGCCAAAACGAGCAGAACTCTGGTGCAGAATATCCAACTGTTTTACAATTCTGCATTTTTTTACTGCATCGATCGATGCGAAGAAGTAGCTCTGAAATGCAGGCTTTTGCGAAATTCATATCGACCAACCAGAATAAAGTGAGAATGATCCAGCAAAACTCTCAAAGACTCAGCGCGAACAGATCAATCCTCTCGGCTACAGAGGCTTCTCAGACTACTAGCAAATCAATATTTTATAAAAATGTCGGTGGCAACTAAGAACGTGACAGAAAGGAAGGAATCGAGAACAAAAATAACGCTGTTAAAAACAATTATGAAAACAATACAATCATTCATTCCTGTTATCATGCTGTATCCAGGCGTAACATTGACCATCATTGCTAACCAATGCCTTTTTCATGAACTCAATATTTTTATGCATTTATAAATGTAATGATTTTAATGAAGAAAAGTGTGAAATATCGTTTCTTCTTAGGGTTTTGTGTTCTTGTAACTGTTCTATGTTTTATTTTAATAAGTTGGTTGTGTCCCGATAAAGCCTGTGATTTTTCCGGCTGGAATTATTCACAATTTAAATATCCCAGCTGGACTCAACTTAGTTTGAAGCATGTTGTAGCTGATAATCTCGGCAGGCCCTTGACTTTTTTGTCTCATCCCTTGATCAGGGAACGGATTAAAATTCCTGAAAAACACGACAAACTATCATTTGACGAATTAGTAAAATCAGATTTTCATTTTAACATAAAAGGCTCTGATGTCATAGTATTTTTACATATTCAGAAGACCGGTGGGACATCGTTTGGTCGGCATTTAGTACGAGATCTGGACCTTGAGCAACCATGCCAGTGCCGGAAAGGGCGTAAAAAGTGCCGCTGTTACAGACCTGATTCTGATGACAACTGGCTTTTTAGTAGATATTCAACGGGCTGGAAATGTGGTCTACATGCTGATTGGACTGAACTTACAAATTGTGTGGAAAGTGCTATGGACAAAAGTGATAAAGGATCAGCTAAGAGGAGGTTTTGTAAAACTTTTTCTGCTATTTTAATCTTTAATTGTTCAAATATTGTGTGCCCCTCGTAATTTTGGCGTTATTTTTCGCCAAGATTGGTGTCTAAAATAATTTTTTATTTTATAAACCATTTTTAAAACAATTAGAAGATAATATTTTTGCATCACTCCAATTCTTTTGCATCACTCCAATTCCAAAGTTCTTTACTTGCTAAAAGTTTTTTTTAAGAAATGTGCAGAAGTTTGCTTGGATGGGGTTTCGAGTTATACTCTTCCAGTAATTATTCACCTATGATCAGAGCCGGATTATACCTTTCATAGGCCCTAGGCATAGCCGTTTTTGGGCCCTCCGCTCCTTCCCCCACTCCTCCCCTCTTTTCAAAATATATGCTAAAATTTTCTTGCATATTTTTTTTTACATTTTTATTAATATGAATTTTAATTTACAAATTTGTTTATCGAACTTTATCTGCAATACCGACATACTGCCGATATTGCAGTTGTTGTTTTTAAAGCTAAATTATTTTTGTCAACAAATTTTTTTCTCCCAAGTTTTTCGTAGGCCCTAGGCACGTGCCTATAGGTTAATCCGGCCCTGCCTATGATATTTTTCTTTGTTTCTCTTCTGATGAGGAAAATACCCAATTGTCACCAAAACTGGGTGGATCTTTTTTGGGTGCGGATACTAATATGGAGGGGATATTTCCATAACATGATCTGTGGCAGAATAATTTCCAAGTCTTGCCAACTTCTGGGCAGCGGCCCGCCTGAAGCTAAAAAAAAAAAAGGAAGAAAAAGACATTGTAGAAGGGGACCAACTCGAGAGGTAAAACTTGTAGCAACATCTACAAACTTGGGCAAATATCTACATGTTTTTTGTTTTTTTTTTTAATTTACAAATTTAAGATCTATTTGGCACCTTTGGGATTGTAGATGTCACAACAGACAGTGGCGTAATTTTGGGGAGGGTTTGGGGGACAAAACCCCCTCCGAAATGAAGCATTACTTGATTAATGTACTATTGTATGATAATTAGGATGTTGTGATAAAAAAGTTTTCATTATTAATTTTTTGTAATCTAAACATTTCGAATTAATCTATATATATGTATATGTATAATATATATATGTATATATCATAATATATATATGTATATATCATAAGGAGATAATCGATAACTCCCTATGCCACTGACGACAGATCAAGATACAAAAATATCCCCAATATGGAAATTTATTATCAATTAGGGGCAATAAGTTCTAAATATTTTATCAGGCAAGTTATTTAATGTGTTAAATTTTTTTCTCCCTTTATTATGGAGAAAAAAAAATCGTATAATTGGTAATGCAGCAAAATGCTGATAGTCAGCAAGATGATTTTATTGAAATTTATACTGAAAGTTTTCTGCTTTTTACTGAACCATATCTTTTCCTCAGCAGCATGAATTTTTTGGCTGGCAAATAGGTTTACTGGATAAAATATAATATCCATAAAACTAAAGTATAATTTGTGATTTACCAGTTAGTATTTGTAGTCTAGTTTTATGTTATGCTGGGCCCTGTGGCAGAATTTTATTGGGCTTTCTGCGATATACCTCTCTACTACTAATATCTTTCTGCAAGATATTTAAAAATAACAAATATGTGTGTCAGTAATTTAAAGTAATAGAAGTGTTAACTTCAAAAAAATTTAAATTAAATTTTGTAGAAAGATAACAGACTAATTATTTCCTTTTTAGATAACACTCTAATTATTTCCTTTTCCACATTTTGTAATTCATCATCATATTAAAAAAATTAAGGAAAAAAATCATGTAATCTGAAGCAAAGCCATCCAGTTTGCTGTAGAGTTATATATATTTATTACATATCAATATCCAATATGCATCAATTTATGACACATATGAGCCGCTCAGAAGCCAATGCGGTTAAGTCCATTTTTTGATATTTTCTGATTTTTGGAAATTTTGATGAAATAAATAATAATCTTCTTAGTTATTAAAGGATTTACTCGTTGGTTACTTTTTTCTAGGTTAGACAGCCCTTTTTTTAATAGCTTCTGAATATATTGTATAATAATTTCAGAAGCCATTGTGAATAAGTCCACCTTTTATCAATATTTTTTTACATAAACTTTGAAATAAATTTCTTATTTTTTTCAGCTGCCAAAAGGTATAAGTCCTAAAATTTTTAAGATGCTGTCATTATTTCAATAAATACTTACGTTTTTATTTACACATCCTGTACATATCTTGTTTTTTTGCAGAGTTTACACCTCGGAAAAAGACTTTATACACTTTTCTAATTAAATTAATAAACCAAGAATTTTAAAAACTAATGTATCAAAAAATATTAATTTTCTCAATTTTTTTGTTTTGGACTTAACCGCATTGGCTTCTGAGCGACTCATATATGATACATATCAATTTATGATAAATTTGGAATGATTTATATTAACCTATATTTCCTTTATTAACAAAACTTATATTTTACCAGGTATTTTTATATAACATTACTACGGGAACCAGTTGCTAGATTTCTAAGTGAATTCAGACACGTACAGCGAGGGGCTACCTGGAAAACATCTCGCCATTTATGCCAAGGACGACCTCCTACCTTAAAAGAACTTCCTCTTTGTTTTTCCGGAGAAGATTGGAGGGATGTATCACTGAAAGAGTTTATGGACTGCTCTTCTAATTTGGCTATCAACAGACAAACCCGGATGTTAGCGGATTTAACATTAGTTGGTTGCTATAATATGTCTGCAATGACTAAACAGGACAGGGATATCCTTATGCTTGCTAGTGCCAAAGAAAATTTGAGGAAAATGGCTTTCTTTGGTCTTTGTGAGTATCAAAAAATTTCACAATATTTATTTGAAAGTACTTTTCACTTGCATTTTCTTCAATCTTTTCATCAGCTTAATGAAACTCACGGGAGTCAAGCTCGTATAGCTGTTACTGAAGATGCCATTCGTTTGATTCGCAAATTGAATTATTTGGATGTTCAGCTCTACGAATATGCTACTGATCTGTTGCACCAGAGATTTCAAGTTATGAAAAATACAGACCCTAAATTTGAACAAAATTTTAAAAATTTAGGCAAAAAGAAAAGTGATACTGGTTTTGGATCAGGCTTAAAAGAGTCTTGATAATTTTTTTTGACCCTGTATGAGGTTTTAGCATATATGATCTCACAAATGGTTTTAGTGTATTTTTACATTTAGCATTATTATTTGAAGGGAGATAAAAAACATCTTTCATCCTTAATGGGATTTGTTTATTGAAAATTGTGCTAGTCATTAACAAGCAAAAATTTACTTTTAGAAAAAAATTTTAAAAATTAGATGGATTATCTGTTTTTAATTTTCTTTGAACTCATTAATTTAAAGCATTGTTTGAAATCTATATATTTTATTTGTGCTAATTTGTTTTTCAACAAAAATTATTGATCAAACATTTTTACTCCCGTTGTGGGTAATATACATAATAATTTACTCTACAAAACCTTTTTATTACTTCTGGTTTCTGTGTTGATAATGTCATTAAGTAATCTGTCTCATCTGATTACTTATTATTTAGGGGTTAAACATGCATGTTACCATATATACTAAAACCTTTTTGTTTTTAAACACCCTAAGTATTCAATATATTAGGATTTTTATTTTTAACTTTTTTTCTGTAATTTTAACACCAAATATTTTTTGTTTAGATTTTATATATTTACATCCCGTTTATGTGCAATTCTTATTGAGGTGCTTGTAATTTGTCTTATTAATCACGCTTTTTAGTTGACTACTTATGACTTATTGTGTTTTTTGAAAAAAATTTCTCTTTTTGTTTTTAGCCTTCATATATGATCATTATATGTGCTTCCTGTATATTCAACCTTTGTTTTAAATAATTTTTATAATTCTTTTGAAATTAATAATTTTAATTTTATTAGAATACTTATCACTTTTAATTATATTTTAATTACTTACTCATAATAATAGCTCATTTAAGCACTCAGATAATTATAAGTTTATTTTCATAGCTCATTATTAAAATTTTATTTCTCAGTTATACATTTACAACAGTTTAAACTATAAGTTCCAAGGTCTATTTATTTAAAAAAATTTATAGTGCTAATTATTTTGTTACATGCATATTTTTTTTAAGTTAATTTTTTGAATTAACTGTATAGTAATGAATAAATTTCTAGAGTATTGTTTATATTAAAAAAAATTTCTAAATGAATAAATTTAAATACTTAGTAAGTAAATTAATTGTATCTATGCGTTCAACAATTTCCCAAATAAATTACTTCAATTTTCAACTTTCGTAATTACTTAAATTAATTTTTCAAGACCCTTTCTTTATTTTATCTTTTTTCAGTAAAACTTTATGTCTATGAAATTTTGTGTTTTTGTGAATTAGTATTGATTGACTTTAAGAATATTCTCATTCTCTTTTGGTAATTTTATTTACTTAAAACTGTTATTTCAAAGTATAAGAATTTAAATTTTTTTTAAATGAATGTTGTTTTGCAATTATGAATGTTTGTGTGATTATTTAAAATATTTTGTGTTTTTAATTTTGTGAAGATTTTTCTAGCTATTATTTATACTAAGTTCTACTTATAACTGATCTATCCAGTATTTTTGTAATTTCCATATTTTGTATAAGTAGATTGAATAATGTAATAAGGTCAAACTTATTTAGTTATTTTATAATTAATAATGGCTATTTGACTTAGCATCATCAAAAACTTGTTCTTTTATTTTAACCACTTGAATTTCAAATCTCTTTAAAAAAAAGAAAAAATATTTATTTTTTATGGATTATCAGTTATTCTTGATAATTTTATACCTCTCTGGAATCTATTACAATTATTTGAATCTCATTCAGTCTTATTTTTTTAGATTTATCAATTAGTTTAAATTAAGAGTTATTTCTTCTGATATAATTCTTAAAAGAATGCCTACACAATTATGTCAAATCCTTTTTTATCATCTGCTTTGTTCTTACATTATATTTTACCCCACAAGTGGATGATAAATAAATTAAGTATTCGACTTATCTGCTATTTATGCAGTTACTTTTTTCTACCAGCAGTGTAATGTATGATTGTAGTTATGTTTATTTATTAGTTTAGAACTTTGATGGTATGATTTTTTGCTGTTTATCTTATGTTGGAATTTTAGTTTAATTCCCAGTGTTATAAATCCAGCGTTGCCAAACCTTATAACTAACTAGTTATCACTTAACTGTAAAATTATTTCAGGAAACATTCTTTTAGTTTTTGAGCGTAAAGCAAAATATTGTGTAACTGAAGAGTACACTAAAAGTTATATTCTATAAATAAAAGACCCATATTTATTATTTTAAACACAACTCCATGTTTTGTAAAAAATTAATAATTAGAAAGTAGTTTCTTAATTATATCTTTGTGAATATTATAAATCAAATATGAATTATTTTTCCATTAGAAAAGTAATATTTTGAAGCTAGTGGCATATTTTAGTTATTTTTTTTATTGATATTTATTTTAAATTATTAAATTGATATCTTTTGTGAGATATAGAAAAAAAATTCTCAATTTTATGTTGATTTGTCACTGTCACAAATTTTAGCTAAGAAAAGTTTTATTTCTTCAACCTTCTTTCTTTGGCAGAGCAAAGTTATATTCTATAAATAAAAGACCCATATTTATTATTTTAAACACAACTCCATGTTTTGTAAAAAATTAATAATTAGAAAGTAGTTTCTTAATTATATCTTTGTGAATATTATAAATCAAATATGAATTATTTTTCCATCAGTATTTAAAAGTAATACTTTGAAGCTAGTGGCATATTTTAGTTATTTTTTTTTATTGATATTTATTTTAAATTATTAAATTGATATCTTTTGTTAGAGATAGAAAACAAATTCTCAATTTTATGTTGATTTATTATATCATAATAACTCAATTACTCAATACAATATACTCAATTATGTTGATCATTTGTACTGTCACAAATTTTAGCTAAGAAAAGTTTTATTTCTTCAACCTTCTTTCTTTGGCAGAGCAACTTTTCGTCCTCGTTAATTTTTTTTAAAAAATCATTTGAAGAGTAAAATTTTTTTTTTTTTTAATTTTTTGGACTTTGTTTACTATTTAAAATTATTATAAAAAGTGTTTTTGATACTTATTATTAAAGTCTCAATCTAAATTTCATTTTTCACTTAATAACTATTTACTGAAAGAAAAGATGGTTGTGTAAAATTATGCTTCTTATTTCATTACTTATATGTAAAATTAGAGGAGCCATATTTTTTGACTTAATATCTTATGAATCTTTACTATTATATATTAGTTATACTGATATAATGTTGAATTCAGTGGTACTAACAATACTGATGAATTGAGTATATGTTCTCTTTGTACATAGTGAATATTTTTTTAATATAATAACAAATTTAACTGACAATCTTAGTATTTTTTGTTTGAAAAAGATCTAATATATTTGGCACACCAGACAATTAATTTTTTTTTCTGGTGTTTTTTTTTTTTTATTGTTATTATTTATTTACAAATTTCTAGTAGAATTTCTTCTGCAAATCAAAACTTTCTGGCGAAGGGAACAACTTTCAGTTTGTGTTAATTTTACTGAATACAATGTGATTATTAACTTGCTTGAAATGTAATTCAATATTTTAATTATGTGTTTAAGCTGTATGACTTAGAGTAGTAATTGTTTGAAAAAGATTTAGTTTCTTAAATCTTCATAAAAACATTTAATTTATTTTTAGTTATACTCTGAAAAATAAATATCTCAATTTAAATAAAATAAATAACTTAACTTTTGTACAGTCACAAAACTCTTATCTGAAAACATTTTACCTAACAGAGTAACTTTTTCAAATATTATCCTATTTATTTAAAAAAAAGGTTTATACGCATATATTTTAATGTTTTTTTTATTGCATGTATTTTTTTTAAACAGTTTTAGTGAAGTAAGTAACATAAAAGTATTGTGTACACTGTTGAATTTTCAAATCGAATAAAAATGTGAGGCGTTATTGAGTTCTCATCTATGATAAATGCTTTAAAAAGGACAACTTTAAAGTTTGTGAAAGCTCATTCTCACCACGTGTGAGTCAATTCAAAGTGTGTTGTATCTTTCTCGTTATCATGATTTTCTGCCTGTACATTTCCAGAAATGCCGTGCTATCAGATTTTGTACAAAATAAATGCATTTTTGGAAAAATTTAGTAGTTGTCAATAAATAGACAAAAATTGGGAAAAAGGTAAATTAGTTTTTCTTAATTCTATAAAGCACTAATTATCGTCAGCAATATATCGCATGACTTATTAGGCATATGTAAGTAGTTTAATAGTTTAAATCAACATATATATTGATTTTATTGCAATTCTTACATGAACTATTATTTACAATAAATTTAATAGATTGCTATTTTTATATTATTATTGCTAAAAATTTCATATAGAATATTCATTCTTTTTATAATATGTAACTTTATTTTCTTATTCTTTTGCCAACAGTGTGTATTTTCTTTATTTACTTCACGAGTTATGTGTTTTTCTTAATTTTCTTGAGCAAGTTTAGTGTCAGCAACATACTGCATCTCATACAAAAACATTTCACATAAGTATGTCTGAAATGTTTCTTGATAAAATATTTGTAATTTTTGCTTAATAATCGCATAGTTCAACTAGTCATTATCTTGCATTTAACACTTGTATGTTGGAAAGATTGTGTATGGAATTAATTTTTTAAAATTAATAATTTAAAGCACTAATTTCAGGAATTGTGTTGATGATTGAGAAATATGTGAATTATTTTTTAATAATTATTAAGCAAGTTAATATTCTTTTTTTTTATTATTATCAAAATAATTGTCAGACTTAATTGTATATATATAATTATATATTAAGCATTTTGGTTGCTTTATAATAAAAAAGGCCATATAAAATAAATATTCTTCATATTTTTTTTTTTTTTTTTTTTTTTTTTTTTTTTTTTTTTTTTTTTTTTNTCATATTTTTTTTTTTTTTTTGCTAAGTTCTTTAAAAATATTTTGATGAAAAATCATTAGTACTAAATCTTATTACTTATGCCTCCTGTTTTGAAAAACAAAAGGCCTTAATATTTGCAAAATCTGTCGTTCTTAAAAAAATTTGCTCTCTTGGAAGTTTATGTTGATACATTTCACTGCATTTTTCAAACTCTCTAGCATACAATATATTTTTAAGTGCAAGATATTAAGAAAATGTTAGCCATTGCATTTAGTACTCATAATATGTATAACTGTTATTTGCATAACCACAATTTTATATGAGTCATTTCTATTACTGTGAACGTTACCAATTTGTTTTGTGTGTATTATTTGAATCTATGTCACAAATCATAGTTTTAGATTTATACAGCTATTTAATGAAAAACAAATAGCTTTATTACATGTGCAGATGTTTTGTACCAGATATATGCCTCTTTGTGCCATAACCATGTCAATAATTTTATTGTCTATGGATTACTGTTACTGTACTAGAATTAAACATATCATTCAACACTGTTCTAACAGTGCAGAGAGAGCCAGGTAGTTACTTCTCTGTTTATCAAATAAATTTGCCTTCAATTAATGTATACATCTTTTACTAGTAGATTTGTTTTTGAGTAAATGTGTATTTTTTATATATTAAATCATATCACTATAATTCTGTAACACTTGGTCTTGTAATAAATTTTTTTTTGATAGATTTTCATGTATTGAATTAATTATTTCATGTATTTGAATTAATTTCAAGTTACATTTTTTTAACACATCTGGCTATCTCTGTCTTCCATACTGTGATGAAACCTAAACCAATTAATGGTTCTAAATATGATTATAATTAGTATATACTTATTATCCATTGATGTATGAAAATATTAGTGACTCTTGGTTACACCAAATTCGCACTACTCAATTTAATTTAGAATTTGTTATTGATCGAAAGGGAAAAAGAAAGGTTACTAATGTTAGTATGAGGAATCTCATTATTATAGACAAGTAATTTTTAACAAAGTGGTAAATATTTCTTTGGTAATTTTTTTTTGTTTGAATTTGTATTTCAAGCAAATGGGTATATATACCTTTAATATTAGTTTTTATGTATAGTAAGATTGTTAAAACTAATGAATCGGCTGTCTATAATGTCAGATACCATACTTTTTAATTGTAATTCCATTGTAACAGACTTACTGTTATAGATTTAGAAGAAGAAAAATCACAGTACTCTTCTAGAAATATATATAAATATTATTAATAATAATATAAATTAATATAAGCATGGCTACATTTAGTATGTGTGGCTTAGGAAACCACATGTGTATTTATACTTAAATAAAATATTTTTTCAAATATGAATGGTAAAATATTTTGTTGTAGTGGACAAGCAGTAATTATCTTGTTTTTTCATATATATTTGTATTTAAGCCTATTACTTCTTAACCTTCCGTTAGTCGCGCACTTGTTTCCGACATGGTTAATCGCGTTGCACCTATGAGGTGTTTCTGATTTTTTGAAAGCCAAATGAAATTTAGTCTAGTTTAAATAGTTAATTGTTACTAATTTAAGACTCATTAGAGAGATAAATATCAAAAAACTTATTTAGCGAAGTACGGAAGATAAATTTTTCTTGCTCCCGCGTCGAATCTCTTCCTCCATCACAAGATGTTCAACCAATTGACACAAGAAGGTTCTGCGGTTTTTTACTCCGTAACCATTTTCTGTGTATATAACTAGACCATTTATACCTGCTACGTTGAGTAGGACAGAAAATGAGATAAAATATATATATTTAATTCATAAAAATATTATATCCATAATACTTGCGTCAATGGTCGCGCTGCACCAGAGGGGTGATTTGAGCGGTTCCAACTCTCCATCGACATGTTCTAAGGTCGGTTTTACACGGACATTTGAGTAATCCAAAGTTAGGAACATAATATTAGGCTCGACCCCCTGAAAAATCTATTGACGGCAAAGGAGGTGGAAGTGCAGTAGGGATGCACCTGTGAGGTGCGCGCGACTAACGGAAGGTTAAAGAAATGCATATTTCTTTGTAGAAGTAATGTATTTCATTTAATGGAATTACAATTATTTTCTTAAAATTTTAACTGCAAACGCAATTTAAATAAAAGGAGCAAAATGTTTTACCTCTTACGGACAAACACATGAACGAAAAAAAAAAACTTTTCTCACATTTTTTTTCAAAATTGCAAATAGTGTTACTCATTGTATTGGTTACTTGCCTGATAAAATGTGTAGCTCAAGATGAATTTTCATGTGCGACTCTAACCACTCAGCATCCAATAGATATTTTTATAAATATTAAAGCACGAAAAATGTTCAGCATTAGTTCTAAGAAATTTTTGCCACTTGAACTTTTGAGATGAAGATTTCATATAAAGCTTTTTTAAAATAAAAGTTATAGACATTTGTTAGTTTTTAAAAGTTGTTTCCAGGAGTCACTCTTGATATATGAATCACTTGTGAACTATTTATTTGTATCTCTGATGAATAATTATCTATTTTGATTCAGTTAATTTTTAATCTTAACACTGTAAATGAAAACATTTTGTAAATAATAAAAAAAACTTCAAAAAAAAAAAACTTATGTCATTTAAATTAAGATGTTGTAAATGCTCTGTACATTTAGGCTATCTCAATGCGACACATTATGGGCAATATTATCATATTACCAGCATTCTTTTATTTTTACTCAATATTTTAAAATATCCTGATCAAGGAAATCATTTGTTTTCATAATTTGAATACACTGCTGGGCAGTGTATTCAAATTAAACTGCATCTGAAAGAAATTATCCATACAATATATTTTTTTTCCATAAAAATTCTAAAAATTAGAAGGTAAAAAGTTGTGTCAGTAATGCTGGATTGATATGCAGTTTGTGAACCATATTTTCTTTTTTCTTATACATATGATTATGTGATCCATTTTATTTTGAATACTTGAGCTGTAAAAGCTTTTTAGAAAAGAAATTTTTTATAGTAAAATATTCAATTTTTATTCAGATTGTGACTGTTAAATACTTGAGGGATATCCTTATATAGTGTTCATCCAGTATTCCTTGTGAATTCCATATTTATTTGAATGTATTCAACGAAACATTTTATTTTGAATATTTGAGCTGTAAAAGCTTGTCAGAAAAAGAAAATTTTTATAGTAAAATATTGAAGTTTTATTCTTAATTGTGACTGTTAAATACTTGAAGGATATCCTTATATAGTGTTAATCCAGTATTCCTTTTGAATTCCATATTTGTTTGAATGTATTAAACAGGTTTCATGGTCTCGAATTGCCTTTGAAAACTTCTTTCGTTTTTAATTTCTTTCTTTTTACGTAGCAAAAATAGTTTATAGCACTATTTGTTTCCATTACCTTGAATATGTAGTGTCACAAGTTTTTTTTTTTATCTTCAATTTGGGACTACATGATTGCATTTGTTTTTTGTCCTTTTAAACTGTATGTTTAAATTCAATCTCAACATCTATGAATTAAGTCTTTCAGCAAGGGAAGCTATAGGTTTCTGTTACTTTTTTAACCTCCCTCCAATTTTAACTAATAAAAGATCGATGTAAATTTAAAAATTTATTATTTATTCTTCATATTTTCTTACTTGATTTTGGAAAACATTATGTGCAACCATTTTTCAGTCACAAATATTCAAGGAGAAATAAAAAAAAAAATATAGTCTCTTTTGATTGTAGTCTGATAATACTTTTCTATATGAAAATTACTTTTATTAAAAAAAATAATTGAAATTTTTTGCTATTTTCAACAATTATTTATTTATGTAAATTTTTTATATGAATTATTTAATTCATTATTTGGGCAATATCCAGTGCCTTTTTATGTAGTGTATAATTTTAAAAGTAAATGATCTTGACAGTTAAATTTCCAAAATATTAGTAGCTATTTCTATTTCTTCAAAGTTATGAATTTTAACATCATCTCCTTGAACTATGTAATTTTTAAATATCTGAACCCAAAACTTAATAAGCAAATGCTTTCTAAACAATTCTTATCATTGCTTATTGTTTTATCTTTTCAGGTTGCAAGCTTTTAATTCAAAAAAGGCACAAAAATGTAGCACCAGTGCTAAATATAGAGAAAAAATTTCAATAACAAAATAAGGCAATATTTCTATACCAAAACTGTTTAGTTTTGTGGTTGCAGGTTATTACATGTGTGTAATTTTAATTCATTGCATGTTTTTTATTCTACAGTTATTTAATTTTTTATCTTTTGTCTTTAGATTTTTCTTGCATATTTAGATTTTCTAAATTATTCCCAAGATTTAGTAATACTTTGTTCGGGAAAAAAAATTCTTCATTCTTCCTTACTTGCATTTATTAAGCACTTATTTTTTAGATTTAATAATATGCTTATCAACAAAACTGCATCTCAATCTATTTTGGTGTTTTAAACAATGTTTCATTTTAAACTGGAAAAAAAAGGGTTTAACTTATTTACTGAGTACAGTTTAATAAAAATTCCATTAGTATATTATTGTCACTAACTCTTGATACGAGTTAAGTATATTAACTCTTATTGCTAAATAATTTACTCAGAGATACTTAATCAGGGCTTGCATGAATATTATTTGATAATGTAATTATTAGAAAATAGTTTTTAATTTTCTGATAGTGTAATTACAAGTCAAGACAAGTTTTTACATTAAATCTGTGATGTATTAACATAGCTCTTTTACAACATGTTGCTCCTAATAAAATATTGCATTATTCCGTGTTTTTATTTTTATTTATAGTAACAAAACTCATTAACAGTACTACGTAATGCAAATTAACATTATGAATAACTAGTTTACATTATTTTATTCTAATAAACTTTTTTTTAACTTTTGGTTATTTTTTAGACTGTATAAATCTAAAATAAATAAATGGATGAATGGGTTGACGCTGGTGTATATAGTAGACTGGGAAAAATGAGCCTTTTTTAAAAAATATGTATATATCAGTCTTTTGGAAATTTTTTCTAAGAAAAACCAAATGGTGTTCCTTTTATAATTAAAGTATTAGAGAAAGACATATTGAAAGGATTACAAAAAATGAAAAATAACATAATCCAATTATCTGCCTATGGAACACATGTTACAGGGCAAAAATAGTAAGTCACCACCATCAGCCACGTGGTAACTTAAAACTTGCCTGCTGATTGCTACTTTTTTATTTTTTGGGTTTAAATGCATTTTATTATTTTATTTTAATAAATTTGCAATTATGAATACTTTATAATATTTTGAAAATAACAGAATTTTACTCTTGTTTCTTAAAATTCTTCTTCATTTTAGAAATGATCCCCCGATAGATATTTGAAGAATTATCATGAGATTTTTTATGTATTATTACCATGAGATTTACTATGTTTTGAGTATTGCTTTAAAATAAATGCTGTATATTATTATTTAAATTTTTTTTAATCGTTTAGAATTTTCAATTTCTGAAACAGTGGCAACTAGCGAGTAGCAAAATTTCTTATTTTTATCCCATAACAAGTGTCTAGCAACATCTATCAATGCATTGTCAAAAAATTCAATATTGTTAGGTGCAGAGATGATTGTGCTCTGGAAATCCGGATTTTTCACTAAACAAGATCCGGAAATAATCGATCACATTTATGTATAAAAATTCTTGTATATTTTATTTAAAAAATATTAGAACTAAAATTTATATTTGGCATCTCATTCATTTGTAAATATTTTTTCTGATAGAATTATAAATGTGATTAGAGATAAAAGTAAACTTATACATTCATTTAAATTATGCTGAATATAATTTATTTAGAATGTCATGTTTTGAAAATATCAATAATTTAAATTTTTAAAGATATTAATTTTTTGAAATGCATCATTAATGATTTTACTTGAGAAATTTTCGGGATTTTTGAGTTAGGCTCACAATCACCCCTGTAGGTGAATATGTGACATATTACTGAAAAATATATCTCTTTGTATAAATATATCTGAAAAATATATCTCTTTTGGCGAGTTCTTTCATTGAATCGGTTTTTATTAAATTATTGATTTGGCAAACTAAATGCTTTAGTTCTAAATGTTTTTTTTTAATATTAATAACCTTTGTAATAATAATAATGAAGATAATTATGTCCAGTCATTGAAAAATTGAAGAAGTTTAATTGGCATTTAAAAACAAGTGAATCACACTAGTGATTTTGCCAAGTTCTGAAAAGAATTCACAAAAAAAGGCTTGTTTGATCAGTAAAAAGGTCAATTTTTCTTCTTATTATCAAAATCTTATCTATCTGAATATCATTTAGACAGAAAAAAGAAATAACTAAAACATACTTTGTTTTTACTAAAAAAAAACCTAAGGTAGGAAAATTTAAATTACACTTTTTACAAGAATAATCTTTAGTTAAAACAGGTGGAATAAATATCAAGCATTTGAGTACTGAATTTACCACAGACCTGATATTTTGGCATTTTTACTTGTAATAGTGTCAGATTTAGACACATTCCCTAAATTATATGCATCAAAACTTACTACATTAGTTGAACTAACTTAAAATGTATTTAAATATTAAAACTTAAATTATATAGCTGAATAAATTTCTTTGTAAAACGGTGAAACTCTTTTACCCTTTAGCTTTTCTGAAGATGAAAATTAACTTGGATACTTAAATAATATGGTCATTTAGTTTTTTGTGTTAAATGTAATTAAAATTTGGATTCATTTTGCTTGAAAGAAAAAAACCTTAAATTTTAAGGAAATATTAAATTTCTCATCCGTTTTACTTAACACTCTGCAAAAGCTTATTTTGTAGACATGGAATATCAAAGCATTGTTCTTAATTTAAACGTTTCACAATTCGTTGAAGGAGACTAGCAAAAAGAAAATAAATCTTTAAATTTCTGAGAGAAAAAAATCTCCTTTGCTATTTGCTTCATATTGAGATAAAAGGATATTTAAATTTCTGCTCATTACTTTTGAAATACTACATACAAATTAGTTTGTGCATACATTGTCTTATTATAAAAGATATTGTAAGATGCTTACTGTGAACTATTTTATTTAGCTTCCAAAATTCTTATTGGATACCGAAAAGCCTGCTTTATTAATCCCATTTGTATTTCAGTTTAGTCAAAGCTGTTCAACTCTGTAGAAATCAAATTAGGAAAAGCCTGCTTTATTAACCCCATTTGTATTGCAGTTTAGTCAAAGCTATTCAACTCTTTAGAAATTAAATTAGGAACTTCCTAACATTTACTTTTGCTTCAGAAAGGTCGCCGTATAAAGCTAGATTTTCTTAAAAACTGTAACTTAAAGTCTGGAATATTTTAACATTAGCAGTATAGGCAGTTTTCATAGACCAGCAGAAAATAACTTAGGAAGCGAGAAAACAGTTAAAGTAAAGATACTGTAATAAAAAGAGAGCCGTGATGGCTCAGTGAAAATTGAGCCGCAATAGCTCAGGGAATAGAGCATATCGCTCTCCATTGACGTGAACTGGGTTCGGATCCCAGCGATGGCTGGTCTATACAAATTCCGCATCCAGCTCGCACCGACCACAGTGGTGACGTGAAATATCCTAATGAGTTAATGGATCATGGGCTAACCGTATGAGGTTCTCGTGGTCTTCCTCTCCATGTAACGCAAATGCAGGGTAATTGAATAAAAAAAAAAGTCTTCCGCGAAGGCAAATTTCTCCCAATACTTGATGCAGGAGTTCCTCTGTCTTCTGAATTGGGTTCAAAATTACAAGGCTACGGAGTTGAACATTAGTAGTTGTAAACCTGAAATTGGGACGGCTATTCAACGACGGTTATAAAATAAAAGGAGATCCATTTCCAAATTATAAATTTATTTTTCACTCTTAACAAATTTATCAGGCAGCAGACTATTTAACTCGTGATAATTGTCTTAGCCACATTTTTTTTATAAAAAAAAACTATGGTAATCTTGGACGCGAAGTTGAATATTCGATCTATAACTAATTTATTTAATGTTCAAATTTTATTTTTGTTCTTTTTCCTGATTTCGCCCTAAGGGTTGCTTTTTTTTTGGGGGGGGGGAAATAATAGCTTTTGATACTGTTTATTAGTTATGATTATAAAGCAGTACTGAAGTAATTTTGATCAAATATAATGCTGACAATCGAAATTTTCAATTAATAGATGTTAATTGCTCTAATCATCAACCATTTTGAATGAACTTTAGAAATTGATATAATTATGTATAACATTTCCTTTTGGGTGTCTTAATGGCCAATCTAAACTTTTCGAATGAAAGAAAAGAAATTTTCATATTACCTTAACTAAAATAGCAAACTTTATTTATTACTCGCAAATAAAAGGTCAGTTCTTAGTAAGTCAAACTGTACACAAGGCTTTATAAAAGCCTCATGTTATAGACCTATAAAACAATCTACCCTTCCCTAAATTATTCATTAAACTAAAGGATGCATCGATGGAATTTCTTATGAAGATCCTACTTCACTATGTAGAGTGCAATAGTTATTAAATTCTTAAACATTATTCAGGGTGGCCACCCACCTTGAAAACCTGGAATTATCAGGGAATTTTTTTATACTAGAAAAAACCTGGAAATATCAAGGAAATTTGGATAAAAACCTGGAAAATTCAGGGAATTTTAAAGAAAAGATGGAAATTTTTTCTTTGATAATTTTTTTATTTTCACTTTTTTAAATTATTTACTAATTTTCTTAATTTAAATTATTTCATCCATTATATCCACTTTTTTTAACGGAAATGTATCGCCAAACAGTTGAAATATCATCAATTTAGCTATACTTTGCTTGCATCAAAATTTGCTCCATTACAGCTGTTAAACTAGAATGCCACATAAAATTCTCCTACTGTTGCTAAACGAATGCAGAAACGGGACTGTGCAATTTAGGAAAGATTCTGGTGTAGGTGGAAAAAGATTTAGGATATTAGCTTCTATTTTTAAATGCTGTCTTTGGGCTGAATCCATTTATGGCTCAAGTTTGTTGCGATGCTTTGGTGGTAATTTTTTTTTCTATTTTGACAAAATGTTTTTGTATTTTTAACTTTATAAAATTCTCCAAAAATTAGTTGGTTATAATTTGATAATAGATTTTATATTGCACTCTTTTTCTGAAATTTTTTCTACTCCCATTCAAGGAAATCTGTGAATTATTTTTTCTCAGCAAGCCAACCAATCACACATTTTTTTACCATCGCTGACAGCAATGTTTGTCGATAAATCGTTACAATTGTTGCATTAATGCTAATTTTTTCTATTTCATTTTAACCTTTTATAACATATTTTTAAAAAATGTTTTTTTTTAAGAACCAACTATATATTAATATTTAATTTTACTCTTTTGTTGGTCAATATTTTGTACCAAAACATTTGAAAAATAAATAAAAAATCTTGCCAAATTGTCAAAATAACATTTTGAATAAAATATTTTATAATATAGACACTTTTCTTGTACACATCCTACACTTAATAAGAAAAAAGAAACGAAAACCTGGAAATTTTAAGATTTTTATCTGGAAAAATCAGGGAAATTTGAAATCTGATTTGAGTGGCCACCCTGTTATTACCTTAAAAATTATTTACAATATTTAATTAATATTGAGAAAAGACAAAAGTGTTGTAGAACTGAGACATCACCCTAAATTATTAAGCTATAAAGAGGGAAAGAAAAAATAAGTATTAACTTTTATTTACTCAGGTTATTGAAAGAGGTCTGAACGATCATGGTTCGGTATTTTAAATTAAATAAAAAAAAAATTAAATAATTGTTACATAATTATTTTCAATGACAATAATTTAACAGTTTTGAATTCAGTTTACAAAGAAATTACTTCCTCTATAAATTAAAAATTACATCACAATAACCAAGTCTCATAAATTTTAAATATTTCGATACTTCTTTTAAAATTGTCTTTTTTTTTTCCTGTTGTAGTTAGTATTTCATTCGTTTTGTAATGCGCAGGTATTTTATTTTTATGCATGAATGTATGCAACAAAATTTCAATTTTGGAAAAAATGAATGGGGGAGATGTTGATATTTTTTATTGGTTACCAGACATTTTTGTTGGCTACCTTGGTCATTTTTCAGATTCTTGGAGGCTTGATAATGATAGAATTAATTAAAATATATTGTATTGAAACATTTTTCAATTACACTGAATATAACACCAATCATCTCCAAAAACTAATAAGACAAATCAAAATTATCATCCATGTATGTTTATTTTTTACCTGTAAAATTACACTCACATAAAATTAATATAAAAATATAAACAATAGCTTCACACTACATGATTGTCAGAACTAAGCCATCTACAACAATGACTAGTCTTTTGAACTTGAACATATTTATGATTCTAAAACTGAATAAGAAGAAGCAACACAAATTTGGGATGAAATTATTAAAATTTCTTTGTTTATACATATAAGAATACCTATTACAAATACTTTGATGTATTCCATCACATTACATATTGAGCATTTATGTCAAAACAAAATGTTGAAGTATAAAATTTCATTTTACTAGTAACTGCATAGAACTTTTGAATATTTATGTTAGCTGTATAGGTAGAAATCAAATCTTTCCAATTTGTTATCAATTTTTTATTTAACAGCACAATTTTACTAATAAGAAAATACTTAAAAAACTCTTATGGTAAAAAATATTGAAAACATAGTGCATAATCTGTTATAAGGATATTTTTCTAGAGAAAAAAAAAATTTTTTTTTTCAATAATTTCAATGTGTAAAAATAACTTTTTTTAAAAAATAAAAAAAAAAAAAATTAGTTGCTGTATCCACTTATTGTAAAAATTTTTAACAATGATCATTTTCAATAATTTAATTCTATACATTTCTTTAAAAAAAATTTAAAACTAAATATACATTTTTCAAGAGAATAAATGTTTGGAATTAATAAATTGATTGAAACAAAATGGACCATTTGAAAATTTAATATCAGTTTATAAAAAAATTAAATAATTTTCTACAGTAGTTTTGAACATATAATAACTGATTTTAAAAAATAAATTATTAATGTTTATTAGAATCAACTTAAAAATCATCAAGTATATTTCTTTAATTTACAAGCAAAAATTTAAATTAAAAAAAATTACAATTACTAAAGAAATTAATAAACATATACTTGAAGTAACAGATATTTTTCATTGGAAAAAAAAAATTTAAATGCAAAAACAGGTGAAGGCAAAATTATGTTCTTTTGACTACAAGTAATTTCTGCAAATTGTGTTAAAGGTCATGGAAATAATTATAAAGTAATTTAGGATTACTAATTAGAATTATAATAATAGCACAATAATTTAGAATCATAGTCAACACCACATATCAGATAAAATATTAAAAATAATAGGGTTCAATAGTTTAAAATTATGTTTTTATTTTATGTAGCAATAAAAATTAAATAATACTGAATTAATTTATAATTTTAATAATATCAATGTTTTCCTTTAAATAAATATGATTAAAAACATACTAGTTAAATAAAACAAACTTTACTGTTTAATTGTCAGATTTTTAATTTTTGATTAATTAAAGAATTATTGAAAGAACCAAATATATTTAATGTTGTTTTTAGATTTTATTAACTAACCTGCAGTAAATATTTTAATTTATTTGACTTTAAACAGTCTGCGTAGATATAGAATAGCTGCCAAAAAAGCAAGAGTAAAAAGAAAGCAAAAATACTATTTAAAGAATAAAGTAGTATGCCATATGAAGTATATCAATAATAGCTTAAAAACAACACACAATAACATAGCTTTCCATTTTTGGAAAAATAAACAAAACTAAACACATATAACATGCAAACATATGATATGATTATTGGCACTAAATGTTACTGATATGCTAATGCTTTAATCCAACAAATTGTCGATAAAATCTTCCTTATCAGCCCAGTTTTCAGAAGAAAGATTATCTTCATCTAAAATTTCAAAATTGTTTTCAAAGGATGGATCAATTTCTTTAAGTTTTTCAAATCTGAAAAATAGGAGATCCTTAGCATAGTGATATATTTCAATGTCGAGGTAGTTGAGACGTTTTATAGTTTCAATATCTTTGGCACTGATCTCTTTGAATAATTCTTTCCTAGCTGATTTGCTGGAACCATCGCGAGCTGAAGATTTCTTGCCTCTAAAATTCAATCCAAATGTTGTTTCAAACATGTACTGTGAAACTTTAGGAAATTCTGATAGGCCAAAAAACGACATTTTATGCAAATTGTTTTTGGCACTAGTCAAAATAATGAGATCCTTATCTTCTTTAGATAAAGATGATGAATTGTAACAGCCAACCAACGCAAGGTCAGAGAGCATTCGAGCCTGTCTATTTATGGCCAGATTATAACTGCAATTCATGAATTCTTCAAGTGTAAGCTGGCTAAGATCTTTATCATCAAAGCAAACTGGCAATTCATTTTCAGTAGCTTCTACCCCACTGCACCAATGCCTTGACGAAGACCAGCTTTGTCCTTGCCTGGCATGCCAAAACTCGCTTAAAAAGCGTTTCACTGGGTCTCGCAAAACAGTTATAAAGAAATACCTAAGCAAAGATAAAAGTTTAATCATTATAAAAATATTCAAAATTAAATTAAAATTAACAAATATTAGCCTTAATTTAAAAATATACAGAAAGAAATATCTCATAACAATGATTGTTTACTATCCACCTTTGCTTACATGAAATGTAGAATAACTTATGTCTTTAAAATTCACATATTTGTCATAGATGGATTTAGATTACACTGTGGCACAATTTTTGTTTTCTGTTTTATGAGAAATTTAAAAACATATTAAATACTTTTGTATAATTGATTTCAAATCTCCAATCTGTTCCTTTCTCCAAGATCCAGTTTTTCTTTTTAAAAAATTACATTTTTAATCTTTCTTTTTTTGACAAAATGTACAAGTTTAAAAATGCTATGTATAACAAGGTAGACACATAAATGTAGCAACAAACTTCCAAAATACATCATAAGGATTAAAATTGCATAGAAACCTATGCCCAGAAATATCGTCATATGTCGCTAGGGGCATTTCCCTATTATAAAGTGTTTTTTGTATACTTCTGTACGGATCATAATAGTGAAGTACCCTCAGCCACGTATTTTTGGGCATGAGTTTCTATGCAATTTTAATTCCTGATAATGTACCCTAACAACCCTAAAAGTGCGTTGCAACATTTATGTGACTCTTTCTTCCTATAACATTTTCAAACTTGAACATTTCAACAAAATATAGACTAAAAATATCATTTTAAAAAAAAATTACAGCTTTAAGAGCAAAGCTAAATTCAGATTTGAAATTCCCATACTCAAATTAGACAACATCAAATATTTGCAAAATACAACCAAAAAAATTTGTTTTCCGTTGTAAAATGTCAGTGAAATGAAAATATAAGTGTGATAAAACAATGACTAGAAGTTTTCTATGGCAGAAGTTAGAAATAGCGCAGACTTACAAATTAATTTTTGAACGTTTAGCAAATAAGAGTTTATATAATGATAAAAACATGTATACAATCATCAACCACATATTGTCTATTTATCATATTTTAATGCTCAGTAAAAGCTTGTTAAAAGATATGTAGTTATGATAATCATCCCAAACTTCTCAACATAGTTAAATAATAAGTTGTTATCCTAAAGAGTGCATTAAACTGGTCCTACTCACGAAAAAAAAAATAGACAGGATTATTAAAAAGGTTAAATTCAAATAAAAATATAACAGTAATAATTTTTAATATTAAAACAATATGATTTTTTTCAAAAACATTCATTTTGTTTTTACAGTAGAACTTCATCATTGAAAGAACTTAAATAACAATAGATTATCTGGGCTTCGTTATTTCATTTAAATATAGATTCATTTAAAACTGCATCACTATAGTTTTAAGACTTAGAAGTGATCATAGAATCAGAGCTCCTTCTAGGCAGGGTGCAAAAGTTTAAAGAAAGGGCATTATTATTCTAAAAAGGCAATAATTTCTTTCTATGGGCTTTATACATTCCATTAAAAAACATTGTCAATTAGTAAAAGAAAAAAAAACTGTTTTTACTTTACAAAAAATACCAAAGCAATAATATTATTTAGAAAAATTTATTCATAAATTAACATATAAATCAAGTTAATTAGCTTAGTAATTTATTTAATATGCATGCATACATTATTAAAATAAGAAATGTGTACTTATAGTAATGATTTAATAATTAAAAGAATGCTTTTCAGTTCTTAATTTTATCATAGGTGCTTTAAGTAGCACAACAATATAATTGAAAATGCAGCATTAAATAATATACATTAAAAAAAATAATAATAATTCAAATGAGCTTATATTTTCAAGACCAAACAAATCAAGAATATATATATATTTTTTTTTTAAAAGATTAACTAAAAAAATAACGTACAAAATTCAATAAAGCATCTTACTCAGTTCTCCTTCAATATAAACCAATTTAAGAAACTCAGTTCTCCTCCAATATTATATTAAACCAATTTAAGAAACTATCAAAACATTTATTTAATGGTGGTCTATTTTTATTTCCTATTTTTATTTTTTAGGTAAGCCTGAAACTAAAATCTGCTTAAATGAACATATTTTGTAGTCACATTTGGTATTAAAAATTGAAAAAAAAAAAATCGAAAATTTCATATTTCTTCATCTGATTATATTAAATTAAAAATTATTTATGCAAGAAATAAGAATTTAAATTATTAAAGATATTTTCATAAAAAAACTGTTTTTAATACAATACAAATTAAAAAACATTTTTAAAGGTTAATTATTAAATAACATACAAAATTCAATAAAACGTATGCTATAATTTATGCTTTTAATTATATAGTAAGCAAATTGTTAAAATAAAATAATATTTTGTAGTGTGAAGCTCAAAATTAAAAAAAGAAAGAAAATTTTATATTTTCTATCTGGTTTTATTAAATTGAATTTAAATTATTAAAATTATTTTTTATAAGAAAAACTAGGTTTGGTTATTTTTAAGAAAAATATTTGAATAACTAATTAAAAATAAATAAATAAATAACATTTATGAAAATAACTGTCTTTTCCTCATTTCTTTACAGCAGCAACAAAATTACACTCATTATTCAACGTTAATATCATTAATCTATTAACATTTTTTAATTTTATAGAATATCTTTTATCTGTTAAAATCAATTGAAGTTGAGAAAACACTCTTTCAACTTCTGCATTAGATACAGGTAAAATATTTGCTATTGTTACTAATTGGGGAATTAGAGGAAATCTACTGGAGCTATTTGTTTCATGCATTATTGAATTTAGTTTTTTGATATCAAGAACACTGTTTGGAATACTAGACATGGAAAGATAAAGATTTTTAAAGTCACTCCATTATCTTCATTAAAATCAAAATAATCAGCGAGTTCAATTATTTATGAATTGACATTCCGTCTACAAATCTGGTTAAATTAAATATACTCAAATGAGATATCACTTGCTGATTTTCCAATCGTTCTGATATGTTTTTAATTAAAATATCTAAAAACTCNGAGTTCAATTATTTCTGAATTGCCATACAAGTCTATTGACAATCCGTCTACAAATCTTGTTAAATTAAATATGCTCAAATGTGATATCACTTACTGATTTTCCAATCTTTCTGATATGTTTTTAATTAGAATATCTAAAAACTCCTTAGCGTCTTCCTCAAAAGCACCATCGCTCGGTCCAATTGGTGCCATTATATTGAGGAGTCGAGCATGTTCCCCCAACATTTTGCAAAAAGTCCCATCGGGTTTCTTTTTAAGTCTCTCCAATTCAGCTAAAGTGCTTCGTACTTTTGTTTCTATCAATCCTATGTCTATGTTTTCTTGCTGTAAGCTTAAATTGAGATGTGTGACTGATGATAACGCATCACATAGGAAGTGAATTGCTTTAAAAAAATCATAACTCTGAAATTGCTTTAGTATACCGCTGGCAGTTGGCTTGGAAAGCTGTTTTGAAGAGTCATTCACTGCAGCGTTTTCTAAATCAGCCAATATGGCTTCATAGTTCTTACGAACTGAATTTACTGTTTCATTGTGGGATAACCATTTAGTGAAGCCCTCTCTTTTAATTGTTGTACCTCTATTCTCTACATTAAATAAATTATGAGCATTTTTCAAACTAGTCGTTCTAGCTGAACTGCTTTTATAATACTTGTAAGTACTATATACAATCTAGTCCACTTTAACGAACCTTTTAAGGCACTCAAAGCTATCCTTAGTTGCCAATGCCAATCTGTGGTTCATACAACTTACAGATATTATTTTGTTGTTTTCTTTTTTTTAATTTTGTGACTACTCCCTCTTTTTCCTACCATAGCACTGGCTCCGTCGCTTACGAATGCGGACATTTTATTTATGGAACCACAGTCATTGAAAACTTCTGATAAGGTCGATAAAATTGTGTCTGCCTTTCCATCTGGTAGACAACAATCTCTTACAAAAGAGTGTTTTGTTTCTCCATCTCTCATGACGACTACACCCACATGTTTTTTATTATTAATGTCGGATGTTTCATCTATAGTCACAGAAAAGAAAGGGCTACTGTTGATATCAGTTAGAATTTTTTCTTCCTGAACGCTGGCCATGCACTCTAACAGCTCATTGACAGCTATGTAACTGGTGTATACAGCATTTTTCGCTTTCTTTAATGGTTTTAAAATTGTACAGTTCAGATCATCTATGCAAAAGTTTATGAAATGCTCAAAAAAAGTAGTGTGTGGCAAGTTATGCTTAATGAAAAATTAAGACACTTCATCGCTGCAGTCACAGCCTTGAAAGTTTTTGTATCTTCATTCGTTGTTGAATCGATTAAATTATTGCATTTAGCATCGGTTTCAGTGGTTATTGCCTCAAGATGTGCCAATGCCTTTTCATGGCCTCTAATTTTATCTAAACGGATGCTTACACAACCCTTCTCCACCCATGGAGAGCCAGAGTTTTTCTTGTGTTTCATGCATAGTTTACACAATAGAATTTCCCTACCATCCGTTTTGCAATGTTGCAGCCATTGAAATTTTTGCAACCAAGTTTGATCAAATACAGTTCTATGTTTATTTGATGTACTTGTTGCCTCCAAGTTGGGTTCCACATCAACAGTTTTTTGGGTAGAATCAATTGAAGAAATTTCTTCACCTGCTTCATTAACTGGGCTGAAAGTATCAGCAGGTAATGAAGAGCAGCCTACTACTTGCAGCCTCAAATTCTACACCATCAGATTTTGAAAGGCTACCTGCACCTTCAGCAATTTTTGGTGGATGCAGCAATGGATCCCCCACCATGTTATTGCTCGAGTCATACGCAGTAAAATTATTCTTATTTAGCATAAGATATTGATTTTTTTTTAATTGTAGACTACAAAGGTAATAATAAAATCAATGCAGTGCAGTAAAAAGTTTCACACTCTCATCACATAGATTAATAAAGACGAAAGTTTAACTTGTGTTCATTTAAATTATGTCAATTTATTATGTTTTTATTACATTGTTAATTATGTTAATTTTAAATTGTATTATGTTTTGAAACTGGTTTTATTGCAATAGTACAAGGTAAGAGAAAAACAAGTTAATAAAAATCTCTATAATTAAATGTCACCTCCTGATTTCACTTTTAATCTACAAAACTATTCATAATTTTTATTATGTTTTTACTAACTTTCGTGTCTTTGACGACGGAATTTCATAATCAAAATTTCGAAAACTTTTAGAGTAGCTAGAGCACTTAAATCTTTATATAATCTCTATATATAACTTAGGAAATTAAAAAAAAAATATTTAACATAATACTAACCGACGCTTTACAGGCTTTCCTTCATCTTCATCCATAATATGATCAACACAGTTCGATAGTTCAGACCAATCTGGATGAACTCCACACTTCCATCCTGTAGTGTACCGACTAAAAAACCATGTACTGCCATATTTATCAGGCCTATAGCAACGGCAGATTCGACGATTTCTTCTACATTGGCAAGGTCTCTCTAGTTGCAAATCCTCTACCATGTGTCGAGCGAAAACACTACCTCCAGTGTTTTGAATATGCAGAAACACAATGACATCAGATCCTTTTATATTAAAGTCCGATTTAGCAACAGTTATTTTAGAGGTGGTTATTTTACCACCCTGATTATCATATTTAACTGGTTTAGGTTTATTAGCTATAGACCAGTTCGATAAAATTTCACGATTTGCTTTTAATTTTCGCCAATGAGGGTTGTTATTGTTCGATAGTAAATAGCTGTTTAGTGAACATGATTGATTGGAACAAAAGTACCATAAGAAAGAAATAATAAAAAAACAAGCTACAAGAATGCTAAAGGTGAAATATCGAAAGAATCGCCAAGAAAATATGTGCATAGTTACAACTCGCTTTGACTAACATAAGAGATCATTTTTTGTCTAACATCAAACATTTGTATTGATGCATGAAATAAAAATAAAGTAATTGTATATAAATATGTGATTTACAAACACAGATGTCAGTCTTTCATTTTGTATTTGTTTTGATTTTGTTAATGAATTTTTACAGGTGAAGCTACAGTTAGAAGTTCAGAGTACTACAGTTACAGAGTAGAAAATAAAACTTATAAGTCATGTGATATTTAACTGCCAATAAAACGTCTGAACGCAGTTGCGACATATTTGTGTAACCATCTTAGTAAAAATATAACGACAAATTATAGCGGGGTTTTTAAGGAAATATATTCGAACCAAACATTGAAGAAGTTAAGCATCCAAATGCGATTTAATAAACAAACCTTTCAGTCATAGAGGAATCTTTCAGTCTACCAGTCCAAATTAAAAAAAGATTTCAACGTTATTTATATGAAGTTTGAAAAGAGAACGACATTAGAAATCTACAATGGCTGATGAAGCTAGTTTTTCGTCTGATTCTGATACAGATGAAATAGACTCTTGCATTTGGTCCTTAAAAAAACGCAAGTCTTTTAAACAAGAAAGTCCTGATAGAGCTAACCAGATTATAAGCAACAGTCTCGAGACTCATTCTGTTGTAGACAAATATAAAGTAAAAATAACACCACTCCTTGAAAAGCTAATTTTTTTATTATTAAAGAAGAATCATGTTTTAGTGGATAAAGAAATTCAAAATATTTTCATTCAAATGTTATCTAGAGTTACCTTCTCAAAACTATTATAATGAATGGCAAAAACCCTTTCTTGTGTGTAAAAGTTTTGATTTTTTTCCTAGAATACTAATCTTTCTTTAATTTATAATTCTGAACTGCTGTAAGTGGGATTCCCAAGAAGAACAATTATGTCAACAATGTTTTATAATTGAAATTATTATTATATCTTCACATTTAGCTAGCAGATATTTCAGGCTTAAATGCATATTTGCTAAATATTTTTGGAAAATGAATCCATTTTTTATGCCACTCGCGAGACAGAACTGGAGTATTGCTTTGTAAGTTACTAAACTGCTTGAATGTAACAGTTTTATTTTTAAATTGGAAACTAATTGTATATGTAACTATTTTTATTTTGTTTTATAAAATTGATTTTTCCTTCTACCACTTATAAATAATTTAAACGTATATAATACCTTTTAACGTTCCTTAAAAATATAAAATGTTTGCATGATTGAAAACAATTCCTGTTTAAAATTGTAGAATCAGTTGACAAAGAATCCGAACCAGAAATAGTAACAAACAAATCAATTATGAAGATGTAAATATTTCAACATTACCAGTTGCATCGATAAAAGTAGTTGCTGATTTTATAAACATTAATTGTTCTGTAAATAATTCTTAAATTAAAAATTAAAAAAAAAGTGCATTTCAATGTGTTTTTTAAAATAAACTTGCCAAAAATATGAAGTATATTAATATATGAATTAATTTTAATTTATCTTAGTGAAATCTGTGGTATGATCTTTTTCTAGGGTATCTAACCCATATTTATAGACATTTTTCTTATTTCTCCCGTCTTTTGAACATAAAGTATTATACATTTTTAACTAAAGTAAATGGGTACTCATGGAGAGATGATTATTCATACCTGAAGGAAATTCTTTCAACCTCTTAAAAATGGATGCTGGATGCCTCATAATCATATTTCGTCTGTCATTTTAGTTAAGATTTCTTTTTCATATTATGGAATTAAATTAAGATATATAATTTTAAAAGTAAGAATGACTGTATGCATGCCACAACCTGAATTGATATTACAGCTTAAAGATTAAAAATGAAAAACACTTTATTGTGATAATATTCATAAGAAATTACAAAAATCTAGATGTATCCAACTACCTAAGTTACTACTTTCGACCAGTTAATCTATTGAGATTGATCGACTGATCTATTGAGATAGATAAAGCAATAAAATATCCATTTTAATCAAGATGAATAAGACTATTTAAATATGTGATTTCATAACAATTTAAGATTAACATTTTTTTTTTTCGAGAAGGACAGTTGTGCAAACTCAAAACATTACCTAACAGACATAATAAGTGTAATTTTCTGGGGTTAAAATTGTGAAAAATGTGATTTTGATGAAGATATTATTCAAATGGAAAATTCTTAAAACGTTTAAATAAAAATCGCACATATGTGATTTATAATTGTAAATCAAGTAAATAAGTTTTACTTGTCAAAACATAATTGATTAGGAGGTCAAATATTTATCTTCAGTTTTCTTAATGATAAAAGGACTCAAATATTTAAAACGTAATGTTTGAGAGTTTTGTAACTAGGGTTATATTTCTATCTATAATGATAATTTTAAAAAAATGATTCACAAAATTCTTACACCAGAACCCCAAATACTCAACATTACACCCCGAATTTTCCAACATTTTCTAGAATATATGTAAAAATAATTAAATACTTAGGTACTAATAATGTATTATCAATTAAGGGCTTTTCATTTGTAATTTTTCCCAATACTTGTTTACGTATATAAAATGTAAAAATATTTGAGTACAGAAAATGACTGTTTTATGATTTATTTTATCAAGAAATTTGAAGAGTTGAAGAAGAAATCTGGTGAGATACGACGTTACTCTGCCAAAAGACAACTTATTGCTGAAAAGCGAAGAGCTAAGAAACTTGTGAAGAAAGCTTTGCGGGACCCTTTTATAAAAGAATTAGTTGAGAAGAGTCAACTTTCTTCACAGGAAAATGAGTAAGAGGCCATAAAATCAATAATAATGTACATCAACTATTTTATTTTAGGTTTTTCTGTATATCACTAAAAGATGACTGTCTACTTACCTTTTAGAGCATTTTCATTGAACCAAAAAATATCTCTTGATAAGTATATTAATAAACAAAGGTCTAGATGTGTTTTGACTATCATCAACATAAAGTAATGAAAATTTTAAAGGGATAAATAAATATCCTGTTAAATATTTATTTATACTTTCTGGATATTACTTACTGCTATTATTAAGTTTTTAATTTTGATTACTATTTAAAATCAATAGCTTTAAACTAGTGTTCTTTATTTTAAAGTATGTGATCTTATATTATTTACTTACTATTGAACATTTTGTAAAAAGCATATTTTATTATCATTTTAGAATTATTAAATGGTAAATAAGTTACATTTACTTTTATAATAAATTTTAAGTGAAATTATGTCCAATCAGCATATGCAATTAAAATAACGAATTTCAAATAACTAAGATCATAAAGCAATATTAGGAATTTATTTTTTAAAAAAAAATATTTTATTTTTATAGTTTAAAAAGTATCTTTATTGCAATAAACGTAATTACTAATTTCCACAGTGATTCAAAATAATTACGAATTTTAAAAACAGTTTTTTTAACGAAGTTGTAATGATAACTGCAAAATAATTAGGTTTAAATGTGAGTTGAATGAGATTGGGATCATTATCTGCAGATTCACATCTGTGTTAATTGAATAAAGGATTTAGGGATCTTTTATTTGGATGTAACTATCATCATTATTAAACAAAAATGATTTGATGAGCAGAGCCCCCCTAGTATCAGAATATGAACATATCATCATCATATTTGGCATGACAGCACAGGATGGCCAAAATTCTGTTGAAATTTCCACCAGGACAACTTATTTTTTTACCTAGATTTCCAGTTTTTTACCCCAATCACTTTAAAATCTGATTTCACAGAATCAAGCCATCATTGTTTGGTCTTCTTTTTTTTTTGACTAGTAAAGATAATATTAACATAATGATATCATTTTCCAGTTTAATTTCCTTAAAATATTCTCTTAAGTGCATCTAGTGATAATTTTAAACCTAATTTCTTACAAAATGTTTTGTAAAAAGTTATAGAATTTTAAAACTTTTGTTTTGGCATGTTCAATTTTTTAATCAAACTTCCTATTCTAATATATTGTAAGATACATTGACAGTCACAAATTCTACTGAAAAGTTTTCTAAACTGAAAACACTTGATTTGCAAAATTTTTCTATAATTTGAAACAGTTGACAACTATGTTAAGTTTTTCTCCAAATCTAGTTTCATCTTGACTGAGAAATATTTGATAAATGTAATAATTAATAGATGCAATTAAAAATATAGCTGATTTTTTAATGATTTTTTTTAGTTTGTTGTTAAAGTACTTGTAATTGTTTTTTCACATTTATTAGATTATCATAAAGCCATTTAATCTAAAGTAATTGTGACCCAACTTGTTACAAGTAATTAAAATTGTTAGATCATCAAGATTTATCATTATAATTATTCAATTTAATTGATAAACCATAAAATGTCAATTTTTTTTTTCTTTTTTTTTTCTCGATAATCAAGATAACTTAGATGTTACACTATTGAGCTTTTTTGTTTACAAAGGTATGATATGAACTCAAATTAATCATTTAATTTATAGATAAATTTGAACATTGTGTTACAATCTTATTACAGGTTTTATTTGTGAATTATAATTTAAATGGCACTCTATATTGCATTTTAACAGCATGTATTAAGGATGCATTTTGATTGCAATTTCAATGATCATGCCAACTTACTTGAGTGAATCATATTGCATAAATCTTTTCTTTTATCCTGCTTTGACATTTCATGGAACATCAACAGCTTTTCCCAAAATGCTTATTGAAATTACATTGTTACATCTTAATATAATGTAAAATTATTCATACTGAGTTCAAAAACAAAAAATGAAAATATTGTTATTATCTCATTGTTGTTATCTTTAGCTTCATATCTGTCTTTTATAATTTTTCTAAATCTGTAAATGATAGATCATTTTTATACAAATACTCTTGTGATTAGCATTAAGATACTGAAGGAGTTTTTCTTGAGATAATAGTTTAGTGAATCTTTTAGAAAATACAATTCTTGCTGCTGATCGCCATTACACTCAATCATCATTTCATTTGGTAACAAAAATAACATATTTGTCAAATTGCAAGAACTTAAAAAGTATTTTTAAAAAAAATCTCTTGATCATCCATTGATTGATTTAGCCAAACTTACCGCAGAAGGGTAGAAGGGTCAAAATCTTACTACTCCCTTTTTACTTAATTTAAGACTGCCTAAAATTACCCTGCATTAGCTGCAACTTTTAAAATATATTTAATTTGCTAGTTTCTATAGCTTTTTGTTGAATTAAGATCAGTCACTAGGGAGGATTGGGAAATTTATTCTGATAATATTTTTTTTTCATATTATATATATTTTTTGGTTCTTCAGATTATCCTTGTTATGAAAACACTAGTGGAGTAGGCATAAATTTAAGTCTGTCTTTCTTTTGTTCTTTAGAAATGAAGCTCATGAAAAAGAGGCAGAAGAGTGGAATGAAGTGAAACCATTTTTAAATGTCAATAATCATATGCAGACTGCAGTTTCTCATGGTGATTGGGGGCCAAAGGTAATAAGCCAGCGAAAAAGTAATTCATTAAATAGTAATAGTAAGAGGGCCGTTGAATGGAAAGTCATTTGAAATACCTGTGTATTCCGCTACATCTTGAGAAATAAAATTTTAAGTGGATTGAAATATTTTTTAATAACAATAAAAGGTATTTTAATTATAATTTTTAATGTTTTTTTTAATTTAATAATTACTTACTTACTTATCTATGTGCCTTGGGCACTTAAGGCCTCCAGCATATCCCTCCAACGCCTCCTGTCTTTAGCAATAGATCTTGCTTCCTCCCAGCCAGATATTCCACATTCTTTTAATTCGCCCAAAAACATGCGCTGGATGGTAAGTCTGGGTCTTCAATTAGTTCTTTTACCATCAGGGGCCCATGTAAGCGCAACAGATGAAATTTTTTTTGGGGGGCATTCTAAGGATATGTCCGAGCCAGCTCCATCTTCGTTTTTTAATTTCATCTTCTATTGTTTTTATTTCAGCTTTCTTTAATAAATTTTGACTTGATACTTAAAAAAAAATTAATAATAATAATTTAATAATAGTCGTAAAAAATTTGAATTGTAAGGTATGAAAATTTTTGTATCATTTTAAAGAATGTAATTTTATGTGGCTAAATACGACATTTGAACGAAATCAGTTAAATGGTCCCAGAGAATTGAGGATTTTTATTTGACTTTAATTTAACTTTTTTCTTGAAAGTATGGTAAATTGGAAAACTGAAATGTTTAGCTTTCTTTCAAAAATTAAGATCAATTTTATTTTTTTCTGTTTTGCTTATGTATCTAATCTAAGTTTTTTAAAGGTGTTTTTATGATAGTGCTGCTTTTTTAAAAGTGTTTTCTCATAGACATTATTTCTTTTAATGTTTTATGGATAAATTTTTATCTGGAAAATATTATTTTTAGCATTTTTGTTTTAAGAATTAAGAGTATTACTTTTTTCTATCAACTTAACTATGTCAGTTTTTTTTTTTATCTTAAGCATTTTTATTAAAGTTTTTTTTTCTCTATTCCACAAATAATACTGCTAAGTTTTGATTATTTTTCAATTATGACTCTAAACTTATTTCTATATAAAAAGTAATATTTATTTATGATTATTGAAAAAATTTTTGCTTACTTGGTCTCCCGAATGTTCGGTATTCGAACGATTCTTTTAGCAAAATATTCAGTGTTCGGTTATTCTGCTAAATCACTATTCCTTATATCCCTACTTTAGGTAATAAAATCTCATGATTGTGTGCAAGAGTTTTTTCAATTCACTTAAAAAGTTCTTTAGATATGTTGAAATACGAAAAAAATAAAATTAGCATTAAATGATTCAAACTTTAGACTGCTCTCCTGACCATATTAGAATTGTATTTCCCAAGTTGTGGCTACCCTCTATGTTTTGAGAGTCAGGATTCATAATCCGTTGGATAAAAAAGGAATGTTTTTTCAAAGAGAGTATGTTTTTGTGTCTGATTTCGCTGCTTAAAATATCATCTGCTCTAAATAATTAGCACATTAAATTCTTCTCAGATTATGGCTGTTTACCATATTTTTTTTTTTTTTTTACTCAAATGTACTTTAAGAGATTTCAATAAATTTGAAATAAATAAATTTATTTATAATTTTATTTTGATATATTTATTATCTTCAGTTAAAAGCTTTGAATAATTGATTTCTCTTCACTATTTGGCCATATTAGCGGTACATCACATAGTTCGTTTTTCGAATAATAAATCAATGAAATTGTTAAAAATTCTATTTATTTTTATACATTATTGGTTATAGCAAATCTATTTTTGTAGCTGTTAGTTTACATGATTTTAATTTAGATTAGACTTATAAAAATATGCTTGTTTTTGTTTGTTAATATTATATATTTATCACACATATCATACTTATTTCTTAGCTTAAAACGCTCTCACTTATTTTGAAGCTTTTTTTTCTAGTGGTAATAAAATAAAAATTGTTAGCAACTGTAAGCAGAAATTTCTTAAATTTCAGCAGCACCTAAATAATGAATAAACAATGATGAATAGTTGAGATATGTTTAAATTAATCTTGGTATGATACTGCGCAAGAACATTTTAAATCAAATTTGTTAAACAAAGAACAAAATATCAAAGTATAAATTATGTTATTACTTAACATATCAAAGAAAATTAGAGAAGCTTGCAGCTTTATTATTTATGGCATACTTATTTATAGTTAAATTTTCTTGTGTAGTCGCTCTTTATTATATGTATCTATTGCTTTATTATACACAAGAATAATTATAATTTAGTCAAATTAGGAATTTCATTGGTCAAAATTAAAATGTTCCTCCTTCTAAAAATATAAGCCTGTGTTGTGCCAGATAATAGTATGTTATTTAGGCTTTTTGAATTATTTTATATTCTGTAATGCTTTTCTTAAAAGTGATTGTATGTAAAAGATAATGCTTACTATCCTTAAATTTAAAAAAAAATGTTCTTTTGCATTTAAAAATGTCTGCATGATTTATGAATAAAAAACAAATTTTGTAAAGTTTGCATGTAAGGCAAGACTGGAACGATGGGGCCCAGGGGTTACTAACTTTTTATTAAAAATTTTAATCTTTCTTAAACAAGTTAAATATTTTGTTTCTTTCTTAAATATTTTTGTTCGTTTATAATTGTATTATCTATAAAATACATAACAGAAAACAAGCATGTGGTTTTGTTCTACTTTCCATAAGTACTAAGTTCAAGCATTGTTTTAAGCTTTTGTAATTTTTCACCCTCTTCCATCTTGTGAGGAGCCTTCTGTTTTTTTTATCGGCGAAGGCCCCAAGCAACATTACATCTGCACTGGGCTAATAGGTTGTTCCCTATATAAATTTAAATAATTACTTGTTTTCATGTCTTCAATATGATTCATTATACAATATGAAATTCTATAAAAATATTTTAATCATAATGATATAATTAAGGTTTTTAATTGAATGAAGCAAATCAATATTAGCTTGGGCCTAGCGGGATGATCACTATTTCAGGTTTATGGCATGTAACTCTGTTTGCATGTAATTGTAATAATCGAGAAAATTTTTTTTTTTTATTCTAGTGTTATTTTGTTCACAAACGAGTCTAATTGTTTTTTCTAGACAGAAATAGAATGTACTATTGACGATGCTATCAAACAAGGAGATTTCGAAAAGGCAGAACTTTTAAGTGATACACTCGCAAAACGTGAGGTAATTGTATTTAGTTTATAAAAATTCATAAAGTTAAAACTTGACTAGTTATTTCATATAAAAAATTTATATTAATAATTTTCTACATGATATAATTTTTGTGTATAAACTTTTTCAATGTCTTGCCTAAAATCTTTTATTAAAGAATTGATGTATGTATTGAAAGTGATAAAAAAGTATATTTTTTGCATAAATAATAGAAATGACTAAGAAATAAAGTGAAACATATGATAATGGAACAGGTAATTTGTTTATTTCATTGAACTTTAAAAAGGAAAGTATGAAATCTGAAAAAGAGCACGTAAGTCCCACATAATCGAGGTAAAATTAGCATAATTTCTTAACTGGTAAAACAAATAAATTTTTTTTTAATTAAAATGATGTTTTTGAATTTTTTTAAAACTAGTTATGCGAGTTATTACAACAAGTGTACAAGTTTTAGGTGTTGAAATGTTTATATAAAATCACTATGTGATTATTCATTTAATAATACTATATTATGAAAGTATATAACATTTTAAAAAACTTGTTGTGCTTATGATTTTATTTATTTCTTATTATAAACAGAATTGTTTTGATTGATGACTCTTTTTAAAATAATATCATTATGCAGACATTCAATTGCTCAATTTTACTAATTTACTTAAATTATTTTTTAAAAAAATTCCAAATTTATATTATCTAATGAGAAAAGTAATTATATAACATTAAACTTTTAAATTTCCAAAATATTGAAAATTTAAGAATGTTTTTAATATTATATTTATAATTTAATTCAAATTAAAACTGTAGTTTAGTTTTATTAAAGCTTGAAATTCTTGTTTACAAAAATAGGGGGGGGAAACACATTGCTTTGAAAATATCTATATATTTCGTTTCTTAAATCTTAGTTCCTACCCCCCCCCCCCAAGAAAAAAGAAAGAAAAAACAATTTCCCACTGTTTGAGTTAAAAAAATTTTAAAATCTCCATTAAAGTTCATCACTAAATCCTATCCACTCCACTTAATCCTATACAGTTCAAAAATAATTTAGCCTTATTCAAAACTTCATTTACGTAATCTTTCCATCAGCATTAATGTTTTGTTCCAATCTAAGTAATTTTTTAAAACATACCTATTTACTTATTATTCATTATTTTTTCCTAAATTTTAAACTATAAAATACAGTTGTAAAATTTCTGTTCTTCATTTTATTCAGATCAGTTGATCATAAAATAAATTCAATTCAACCAAGCTTCTCACAAATGTAAATGTTCTGTGAATAAATTTTAGAGTAATTTTTTATGTTTACTATTAGAGAAAGTCATTACTTAACCTTTTGCTTATCATGCTATTATTTTGATACACTTCTTAAACCAGTTATAAGCATAAGATTAAATGATATAATTGTTTAAGAAAAATTTGCACAAAAGTGTGCTTAAATAATTTTTTGATCATTTTCATATCTGTGTAGTTAAGTTTTTTATTGTAGATTCGATGATTATTTTATTTCTTTTAAATTTTTAATTCTTCATTAATTAGCTGTTGTAATACAAGAAATGCTCAATATGAACCTTTTGACTGTTCTCTCTAGTTTGAAATTATGGGCTAGTAATTTGAGATTTAATAATATCTATACATATAAAACATTAATCTTTTTCAAAGCAATTTTTTTTGCACAGTAAGACGTGGTGGTTCAGGAAATAGAGTGCTCACCTGCCAAAGAGGTGACACAAATTTGAATCCCAGCGATAGCTGATCAATACAAATTCTGCATTGACCACAGTGTTGACGCAAAATATCCTAAGTAGTTGAGGAATCATGGGGACTCTCCTTGCCATTAGGCTTACCGTGGGAATTGTTCATGGCTTTCTTCTCCATGTAAAGCAAATGAGGGTTAGAGAATCAAAGAGTTCTCAACGGAGGCAAATTTCTCTCAATACTTGTTCCAGGAGTTCCCTTGTCTTCTGGATTAGGTTCAAAATTACAAAGCTACTGAGTTGAACATTGGTAGTTGTAAACTCAAAATTGGGTCAGCTGTTCAATGCCGGTTATAAAATTTTAAAAAGTTATATGCCGGTTATAAAATTTTAAAAGTATTTAAATGGTTCTATGATTCACTTTTTTTTAAAAACTTTTCTTAAAATAACTTGTATTGTATTGTCATTATTGTATTTTTTTTAATTAAATAAATGTTTCATTTACTAGTTTGCAACAAAAATAACCAAAGCATTTTCTGCCAAAAGATGTCATGAACAATTAGAAAAACAAAAGTTACTTGAAAAGGATAAAAAATCCAAGAAAATCAGATGGACGTAAGTACCTTCATTTTTCTGATGTTATATGCCATCAAACTATCATATTATGTATTCCTAATTTTTAATACTAATTTTCTTCTCTGTCTTAGTGATTAAATAAATGAGAATCTATAACCTTTAAAGATGTTCTCTTTAAAAGAAAATGAAATGCATTAGAGTTTTTAAAATAATTTTATTATTACACTTTTTCAACTGATACAATGTGCAAAACAAAAATAAGTGTTGAAATTTCTGAAGTTGAAAATTTTTCCCCCAAAAGTCTGAATCCTGAAAAGGAATTACAGATGAAATAAGAATACATAACATGAACTTAATATTCTGAATGATTTTTATTTGTATGTTTGGTACTTCTTTTTATAGAATTTCATATATCTTAGGTTACAGTGGGGAACAAATTTTTTTATTGCATTTATACAAATACTTAATCTGACCTGACATGTGCGGGAATTTCAAATCTGAAATTAATTTTACTCTTAAAGCTACATAATTTTTTTTAAAGAAAATGATGTTTCTAGTCAAAATGTACATGTTTAAAAACATTACATATAGCAGGGGTGGCGTGAATGTTGCAAGAAAATTGCATAAAAATGTTGCTGTATGCGGCTAGGGGTGCTTCCCAATTATGAACTGTTCTGAAGCACACAAAGAAACTATTCAAAATGCAAAAGTGCCTTTAGTGGCATATGATGACATTTTCAGGCATGAGTTCCTATGTAATTTTATTTCTTATAATGTGTCCTAACACCTATAAAAAGTTTGTTACAATATTTTTTACATCCTCCTGTTACATATAATGTATTTCAACTAAAAGTTGATTAAAACTGATTGCAAATTTGAAATAATCAATATAAAAAAAGTACCTAAGATCTGTTGAAAAATTTCATGTAACAGATAAAATTTGTTACCCAGCATTATCTTTTATGAGCTATAGTAAGTAATCAAATCATTATTTTAACCAGTAATTAAAAAAAAACAGAAGTTTTCTATGTTTTTTACGTTATAGTATTGATGCTCACTATCTTTAATAATGTAATTCACAATCATGTCATTTTTTGCATAACTTAAAATAATGGATGCACAAATAATTAGACAATTAAGATTGTGTCCTGGTGCGCAAAGACCAGATCACTGCATCTAAAGTTATTCAGGACACACCGTTTCTTCCTGCACTATACTCAGAAAATTTATTAACCTTTTTTTCTTGTACAATTCTGTAATCTCCGTTACTTTCTAATTCTGTATCATAACCACCATATTTTCTTACCAAATTATATTTAAATTGGTCTTTCAATGCTAAAGTAACATAATATGTAAAACCTTTTAATTTTGTACAGTTGTAGTAAAGTACAAATTTGAAACAAGGTGAACTTATATAACTTAATGTATATCTTAACAGTAGGGGGAAAAATAAAACTGTTTTATAAATTTTCAATCCTCCAAATTTATTCTATAGTGATATTATATTTAGTATAAGTGAACATCATAAAAATATGTTATATAAAATATTTTTACTCTTAACAGACATGTCTCTTTTTAACAAATTTTAGCGACCCTATAAATTAAACACTGCTCTTGTATATTTTTAGAATCTTTGTCAAAAGTTAACCCATTTAAAGTCACAACTTAATAAATAAAGCAAGAAACAAATAAATTTTTTTGATTTCTGCCATACATTAATAAAGTGGGATAGAAAAATCTCAAAACTAGTGTGATATCTGATGAAACTCCAAGATTTTTCTTATAATACTCTTTAATTTTCTCATTGTTTTCTTCAGCAATCAAACAGAGTTTGGTGTTTTCAGCATTTCCTCTTCTAGTAGTGATACATTATATTTTGATGGTATCTTTGTTTTTCCGTACTTAAATATCAATAACACTAATCAGAGTAGATAATTATGAATCATCCTATATATGAAATAGCAACAAGCAGAAATATTCGAATATAAATATATTAGAATATTTTTGCTTGTTGCTATTTCATATATAGGATGATTCACAATTATCTTTGACAATAGAGAGAGCCAGAATTACCTTCCACAGCAAGTTTCTTGAAAAGTTGAAAATCTCTACATAACGAAATACGGAGCATTTTTACAGAAATAAAGCTGGTAAAAAAATTACTTTTCATCAACCCATTTTTAGTTGTTCTTATTTTCAAAGTCCTGCAATGAAAAGATATTAATATTCCATTCAATAGTGCTTGTAAAAACCTTAAGTATCTACTTTTTTTTTTTTGAAAAATTTAAAGAGATAAGTTTAACAAGGCTTTTTTTTCTCTCTCTCTCAATGTGTTAAACGTATTTACATATTCATGTACATTCCAAATCATTAAGAAACACAATCTAGCAAGTTTCTTACTGAATTCTTTGTTATTTACTCTTTTTCTTCTTGAACTATTTTGAATTACTCACTAAAGAAATATCAACATGCATTTAAGTAAAGTAAAGGAAGGCTGGTAATCTTTTTTTAAGAAATGACCTAAAGACCTTTCTGAAAACAATAGCAAAAACTGTTCTGATTTCCCCTTTGCAAATAGCATGAGTTATTATATTGACCAAAGTGTTCCTTTATGTATATTTTTGGAATCACTATAAAAAATAAAGACAAAATTTGCATAAGAGGGAGTAACAAATGAATATTTAAGTGAGGAAAATGGAAAGAAAAAATACAATTGAAATCTGACAAATGATAATTAACGAAGGGCATCAGAACTGGTATGATAGCTGAGTGAAACATAAAGGTGTATCTTAAATAAAAAATTATCTCAATCTTCTAACTCTTTCCCTTAATTCCTCTAATAAAGTAGATTTTAGTGTTTTATGCACCTTTTCAAATTGTGATTTGTTAGATTTTAATAGCATTTTTTCCTTATTTAAGTACTATTAATTTAAATCTCCTCACATCAGTATTAATTTACATAACTTACATCTGTATATATGTCTGTCTAAATGTATGTTAACAATATTTTAAAAACCACTTGTATATTCATTCACTGTTCCCCTAATCTACTTAATTAAGGAATAGCAGAAATGCATTTCATTTGCAAGAAGTTTAAGCAAGTTTATTTTTAAGATCAACAGGTACTGTTTTTGCTCTTGCTTTTTGTTTAACCTACTATATATAGGCCAAGCATAGAAATTTTATAAAATATATTTTCATTGAAATATGCTTAAATTACATTAAGACAAAAAAAGTTTTGTGCATGTAAAATATTTTATTTAAGAAATAAAATGTGTATGTGTACCATTTACCAAACCATTTAGTTGAATTCTAGTTTTTTACGAAATTTTGTTTATTTTTTATTTTATTTATAAAACTTACAGCTTAATGTTGCATTTACACACCTTTGGCCGAAAATGAATCAAAGAACTCAAAAATTGGCAGCATAATTAGTAAATTTTATAATCAATCTTAATATCGTAAGTTTTACTTAATTGCTTTCTTTTTGTTTCAGATTTGATCAAAAGGAAAGGTGGCAAATGAAAGGAAACATGTGAACATACTTCTTTTCCTAAAATTTTTGTACATAGTAATTTTAGTATAAATAAAATATATTATGATTTTTTTTTCATGGAATATATATGTTTAAGTTAAATTAAGCATATATTATTTTTTTGGTTCTAACTGAAAATGTAACATTCAGTAACGACAAATAAAGTCTGGTTAGAATAAGTATTACTACATATATAAGAGTTTAGAGTACCGATAATTGATAGTAAAAATAATAAATAAATAAAATAGATATACCTTGATCTGTATGTCAAAGTTCACTTAGCTGCTGTATGTTAGGTGATTGGAAAGAACATGTAGCATTGAATTGTTAGCCAAGTCAATAGTTTAGTTGAATACATAATTCTGAATATCAGCACATTCTTCTACGCAAACAAAATAGCAAACTACTAATGGAAACAGATTTTAAAAAATTTTACAAATTAATTAAAGAACATGTAAGAAAAACTACAATTTATGAAAAATAACTTATCTTTCTTATAAATATAGTTTAAACCCTACAAAACCATAGTTTTCATTTCTTAAAAAAAGAAAAAATTATTTGAAAATGAAATGTTGAAGAAACAATAAGATAAATTTAATTTTAACCATCTCTATTCTATATCATTCAATTCATAATAGCAGCAGCAGTAACATTAAATTTTATTTCTATTAAAAGTGATATGAAAATTCAAAAACCTTACAAAAGAAAACAATATGCTTTTGGAATGGAATGGTGGTAATATAATAGCAAGTGCAAATAATAAAGTAGTAGTATGAGTTACATATAGGAGTAATAGCGCAACAAGAGAAATTTTTATTTTACCTAAATGTAATTTTTAACATGGAAAAAAAAATAGTTTGTATTTTTAAAATATTGTTGCAATGAAAAAAATATTTTTTTTAAAATTGATAATGCAATTTACATCAAAATAGATTATTTTTGTACATTAGAAATAATTTCAAATTCTTCTATTTATTTACAAATGTAGTTTAGTGATAACCAAAATAATTTACTAGCAATATAAAAAAAAATTTGTCAATAAATTTGAATGATAAAAAAAAATCAATAAGCTATAAAATAAAATCTAATCAACTATGGATTATTAGAATTATTATTAGTAATGTTACTATTAGAAAAGGACACATTAAATTAGTTGCACCATTGTTAATTATCAAAAATATAATAAAACAATATATTATTATTTTTTAATTATTAAAATGGATGAAGAAATAATATAATTGAAGTGTCTTAAGTTTTTTAAAGAAAAAATGAAACTATTGTAAGTTATAATTAACTAATGAAGTAAAGAAAAAGTAATAATTGTTTTTAAAGAAAATTACTCATAGAACAAGCTAAATGATAACATAAAAATTTAAAAAACATAAAATTTAGAAATCATTTAATAATTATTCAGTAAATGACATTTTCAATAAATAAAGGTTTTTTATTTGGAATGAAACAATTTATATAAATACAGTATACTCTTGATGCATGCTCACTTTTGACTTCTGTAAAAAAAAATACATTATTGAATGGCAAATTTTTTTTTTCGTTTTATTATTACTTGCTAAATAAAATAACCATTGTACAGCCTAGCATGCAGTCAAAATAAAATTTTGTAATTAATTAAATTTTCAAAAAAAAAAACAAAGGTTGAACAATTATTCATTTTTAAAATCAACATCTTCATCACGAAGACAAGACCAAATTCATGGAGTTTTCAAGCTCAACTGCAAACTATAGTGAACCTTTGCAGATAAACGGGCATTCCTTTGAAAAGGTTAAAGAATTTAAGTATCTTGGTACAATTATCAATGACCAAAACAAACTGAAACCTGAAATTGACAATAGAATCAATCTGGCTAACAAATGTTTTTTTGAACTAAAAAGTCAACTAAGATCGAATTTTATTAACCGAAAAACGAAACTAAAATTATATAAGACACTCATTCTGCCTGTCTTGCTATACGGAAACGAAACCTGGACTTTAAACCTTGACGTCCAACGCCCGATAGAAACGTTTGAAAGAAAGATACTTAGAACTATCTTTTGGTGCCATACCAGAGGGGGGATGTTGGCGAACACGGTACAACTTTGAACTTTATGGGCTCTATAAACATCCTCAAATTATGCAGATAATCCGAAGCAACCGACTAAGATGGCTCGGCCATATATGGAGAGGCTCTGAAGAATTGCCACCTTCAAGAACCCTCAGGGGTCCCGCTCTAGAGGTAGACCACCTACTCGATGGCTCAACGACACCGAAAACGACCTCGAAGTCCTAATACTTAAGAACTGGAGGGGAGTTGCCATGGACAGAGGGAGCTGGAGAAGGCGTGCTGTTGAGGCAGCCAAGGCCTGCAAAGGGCTGTTGCACTCCTGAAGAAGAAGAAGATCTTCATCACAGAATATTATTGGTTAACTATAAAAAAATAGCTGGTAAAATGCTTACATAAAAAGTGTAAGCAAAATATGTTTTTGTAAAAAAGAAAATTGAAATTATTCATTATTAATTTATCCAATGATTATAAAATAAAAATTCAAACAGCTTGTAACATAAAGAATTAAGAAGTCATTACAATGTATACAGCATGCAAAACCACCAGGACAGACCACTTTTGGGAGGCCCGGAATTTTTTCCATAGAATTTGTGTTGAAGAAAACCTTTATCAAAAAAAAATATTAACAAAAGAAATAAGCAGATTCAAATGTATTCAAAATATTTGTAAGTGGCTCTTATTTAGAGAGCTCTTTATGACGATTGCTGAAAGAGATTGACAACCTCCTGTTACAGTCTGAGTACACTAAAACCAAAGCTATCAATGATTTATTTTTAGAGTTAAAAGTTAAATTAGAAAAAATATTATTTTAGAAAAAACTAAGCATGTCTAACAAACAAACCTCTCATTTTTTTTAAAGTACACTAATTTTTTTAGCATTAAGTTAAATCCAAATTTAAATGAAAAATAGAACTATTTATTATTTAAAATAGTTCTATCATCCATAATTGGAAAATTTGTTTCTACATATAATTAGATTAGTAGGGATCATTTTTATTGAAGCCAAATTTTATTCATCGATCAGGTTTTCATGACACAAGTGGTATTTTTGCTAAGGACACAGAGGAAAATAAAATCGCATGAAAAATCATGTACAGTACAGAACCCGTTATCCGGAAATCAGAAAACCATAAAACCGGAACGAAATTTGATAAATTTTCCAGCCATTTTTTTTAAAAAAATGTTAGGATTTTTCTTTCTTTTTTGAAAGATGTTTACCTTAGCATCATTTTGGAAATAATCATTAGTGTATTACTTCATCGTTTTTTCTTCTTTTTAAGATTATTTCCAAATATTTTTTTTTAAGTTGGGTTTAACAATAAAAGAAACAGCTTTTTGTAGCGATTCAGAAAATCGGAAAAAATCAGTTATCCGGAATAGCGATGGTCCCGATCGTTCCGGATAATCGGTTCCCTACTGTACCTTCAATAACATTTTGAAGTCAATGGAGGTAACCCTTACGAACGATCAACCTCTGTTAACGACCATTTTACTGTGGAACAAAGAGAGGTCGCTCCCTAGAGGTTTCACTGTAATATCTTAGATAACTAGCTTAGATAATTAGTTACACTGTAGTATCTTAGATAATTAGCTATCTACCTTAGAAATGATAAAGTAATAGCTTAGATAATTAGCTATCCACCTTAGAAATGATAAAATAGTAGCTAAGTGGTTAACTCCACATTATTAAACATTCGTCAAATAGACTCCTAAGTTTTGTTGTTAGTTTTACAAAATTGGGATGTTACTGCAAAGTTTAAACCTCTTCAATGATCGCCAATGTTTCATTTTATCACATCTTTTAACAAAAATTTAGGAGTACTTCTTTTGCAATTTTATTTTGAAATGAACAAAGAAATTACATGTATTTTTAATTTGTAGTCTATTATTTGAATGGTTAGCAATAACACTGATTTAATGTAGGATTTATCATAGCTTGGTAATAACTAAAGCAAATTCTGACAGTTATGCAAAATCGCAATGTTACTGCAAAACATTTAATGATTGGACACATTTCATTTTGTCACTTATCTTTATTTAAAATTTACCTTAAGTTTTGCAATTTTATTTTAAAATAAACAAAAGTAAGCATTTGATCAATATGGCAGATGGAAGTTGAATAGTTAGCAGTAACACTGATTTAAGTTTTACACAGGTTTAATCACAGCTTAGCAATAGACAAAATTAACTTTAAAAAAAAAGTTGATTTTTTAGTATGAGGAACAAAACAGTATAAAATTTGCATATGAAAATTGCATACATTAAAACCAATGGAGTTTTTAAAAATTAATAATATACAAGTTAATATTACACATTTCTTGTTAGGTCTTATCGTTCATGAGATAACATATGACTTTTTAAATGTATTTTTTGAATGAATTTTTTACCACAAATGGAGCATTTATATGGTCTTATGCCTAAATGTTTGGCTTCATGATTTTTGAGGTTAGTCCCATGGTAAGTAGTGTAGGTACAAAAGCGACATCGATATAGCTTTTGGGATATTGGAAATGGCAGTATCACATTTTGCTCTGTAAATAAACATAATTTTATTAGAACAAAAATTTTATGTAACCTAAATTTTAAAGTAAATTAAACAAACAAATGCATTGTTTTCAAAATGTAAACATATAAAAACACAATATAATTCTGATCAGAGTCAAATGATATGTCAATATCATTAACATTTTGAAAATGATTTGTAGTTTATTCATTTAAAATTGGTAAGCAGTACTACTTACCATATATAATTTTTTTTTTTTAACTTTCTTCTTTTTAAAAGCTCTTACTACAAACAAATATTTTTAACAGAGTTACAATAATATCATCTCTTTTTTTTATCAATTTCCCTATCTTAATTGTTTTTTCTTTTTGGTAATTTAAAAAACCTATTAAAAATGATTCAAATAATAAAAAAGAATAAATAATTAATTAAGATGGGGAAGTTCTGTAAAAAAGGAGTAAAATAATTGTCACAAACCTAATAAGTGTTATAACAATTGCTTTAAATTGTAAAGCAAACATAGTTTTGCAAAAAATTCCACCAGCTTAAGAGAATTAAAACTACATTTAATCAGTATGCAATGGTGAATATTTTTTACACTTTTTTTTTTTACAAATCTTCAAATTAAAGATAATGTGAGCATAAATCCCAGAATAAATGTTTTGCTATTTAAAGTACACATATTAATAAATAAATGTTTTAGATATTAAATCGAATATTTACATTGTCTATGACTAATCGCTAGACTCATTTGTTCCACAATAAAACGACAAAATATACTATTGAATTTCTGAGTGATTTAGACAAATGCAAATTTTTCATAATTTAATTACTAACTTAATGAATTTATGATTAGTACTGATGTGCTAAGAGATTGGAGGAATCCTGCTAAAAAATCAATAATCTCAAATCCAAATATTGGATTGAAGTGGTTTATGATGCATTTACAATTGAGCATATTCCTGGCTAGTATCCCTAATAGCAAATTGACTTTAGCACTTTTTTAAATTATCTTTACTTATAATTCCTAGATCAGCAGTAACTTTATAATATTTAATATAAATTGGGATGCAAGCTTTGGAATTATATCTGTCTTGTAGTTTTAAAATTTAATTAAATAAGGGTCAAACAACCACTATTGTTCTTTTTTTAAATTTTTTTACATATAAGGAATTTTTTTTATTTGTTGAATAATATTAGAAAGAAAACCTAATTTTTATCCCAAATTATGAAATTAAAATTAAATATATCTCCTTTTTAAGTGCTACTTTATATTATATTAAACTGAACAAAAAATTTAATTTTATAAAGTTACATTTCTAGCAAACATTTGTATAATCCCTAATGAGTTTAAAGAATATATTAATTATTTTTAAAAGAAATATAACATTAGCTATTAAGTAAATATGCATTAAATTTTATAAATTTTAAGCTACACTTAATTTATTTAAAATATAAATCAAGTATGATATANCTAGCAAACATTTGTATAACATTCAATAATACTTATCATGCCTAAAAAAATATCATATTTGGACTACATGACAGAATTGCAAAAAATGTATTATCATTATATAATACATTATTAAAAAATGTATTATCATTATAATTTTTTTAAAACACAAAAACTTAAATAATTAATTCTTTGGATAACAAATAATTTAGTATTTTTTTTTTTTAGTGTATAACAAAATCCCTAATGAGTTTAAAGAATATATTTAGTTATTTTTAAAAGAAATATAACATTAGCTATTAAGTAAATATGCATTAAATTTTATAAATTTTAAGCTACACTTAATTTATTTAAAATATAAATCAAGTATGATATATCATATAAATTCTTTCAATTCTTTACAGTTTTTTTTTTCTTCCTCAATCTCATTCTTTAAATAGTTTTGGTAATGATACTATGAATATACTAGGTTATACACAATATATTCAAAGGATGTGAGTTAAATAAATTTTTTTGCAAGTTCTAGTATGATCTACAAGTCATGGTTTAATTGAATTACAACGTAATAAAAATTGACATAGATAGTTGACGTAATGAAAATTGACATAGATTATTTCTTTCAACTGAGATGCATAAAATGATTTAAAGGATCAACTGAAAAAAGTAATAATACATTTAAAAAAGAAATTTTAAATAATATAGCAACAAATTTATAGCCTTTAACATAAATTTATTTTCTCTTCAAATAACACATTCAATAAAACACATATTCAATAAACATTCAATAGCATCACATTCAATAAACATCACATTTAATAAACATTAAAAGACAATAGAAAAACACAACAGTTTCAATGCAATTTAAAAACATAATAATGATAGAAGTTAGATAAGCACAATTTATTTATTTCGAGGTTTTTTAATGATTTGGTCATTGTGTTTAATAGCACAAAACACATTCGGTGCATTTTTTCAGACTGATGTATGTCTGAAGAAATGCAACAAATATATTTAACAAGTATGATTAGATGGCTGACAGAAGCAATGGCAAAAGTAGAACCGACTTAACTGCATTAAACAAAAACATCATGTACCCTAGTTAAATTGATGAAGTAAATCTAAATGCAATAATTCAAATCTGATCAAAATAAACAAGAAAAAAAAAGGAGGAAGGTAATAGAATACCACTAGCTAGGTCATAGGGCATGTTTATCTTAACAAAACAAACCCCATGAAGGACAAACATCAATATCATTTGGCACAAACTAAATTAAATTATTTTTATTCATATCTTTATAACAAAAAAGGAGAAGTAACCAACAAGATAAATGGAGGAAAAATCACAAAAGATAGATGAAATTACAAAGGAATCTTTAGGACGGTGAGATTTGTATTTAAAAGTTATTATTCTAACTAACATGATATGTTTCCTTTGATAGGACAAATTATATATATAATAATATATAACATAATAAATTATATATAATATAAAAGAATAAAAAATTTGGCAAAGAAAAGTCAACATTAAAAATCCAATTTTTTTTGGGTCTGTATAATATTTTTGAAAAAGGTTAATTTTTCAGAAAAATTTTGGATCACCATTAATTGGCTAAAAATGGTAATTTCTAAGTTGTTTTTTAATGTATGTAAATGCAATTTAAAAATGGCATTTGTCAATGGTAAATGAAAAGCCTATTAATCTTCAAAAACATGTCAAACAAACGTTAGTTTGGTAATGTATTTTGTAACCACAAGTAAACCAAAAATTGCGATGTTAGGAACAGAAAACCTAATCAGATAACTGAAAATAGATTTTATCAATGAAAAGACTACAAAACTACTGTGCAGTAACATTTTTTAATTAAATTTAACACTCCCAAAAGTTTCAATTTAATGCAAAAAGTTAAATTTGTGGTAAATTTTAATTTATCCTAACATTGTTATGGTAAACTAGTTGAAAAGCTTTTTTTAATATCAAAAGAGTTGTTCATATCATGGGAAAATGATCATTCTAAGAAGAACTATTTAGAATCCTCTTGCTAATGTCAATTGTCAAACACTTTTATAAGCAAAAAAAAAAATATCCATTTTTGAGAGCTGTAAGTATTTTCTTTCCGCAAGCAGCAATATTTTTATTTTTCATTAACTTTCGTTTTGCGTTTTCAATCCATATATAAATATATATACATTCAAATTTTGTTTTAACTCATCATAGTAACATAAAATCTTATAAACTAAAAATAAACATTCACTAAAAATCCAAAAATATTCACATTTTTCTGTCATTAAATTTAACCGAGTAACATCAATATCTGCTGTACAAAGAACAGTAACAAAGATGATTTCATAAATTTTTTTTCTGAGTTAACAACATTACAATACAACAGTTTTACAGGAACACAAGATCAAGATTCTAAAGTACAATATTGAGAATATCAAAACATTTAAACATCATACACACAATGGTCTCTTGTTCGTGTAGACTCTTAAGGGATAACATTTTTCAAAGGGATAACACAATTCAAGTGAATAGAAAATTGTGTTGATTTCAATTGAATAAAATATTATACATTTCAAAGTTTCATAAGAGTAAATTTTATTATCTTATTTTTACCACAGAGGTCATAGCAATAGCATTAAAAAGAGAAAGCAAAAATCATGTATAAAGCAGTTAAATACAGAACCCGTTATCCGGAAATCAGAAAACCGGGAAATAAAAAAACCGGAAAGAAATTCGATAAATTTTCCCGCCATTTTAAAAAAATTTTTTTTTTTCCTCATGAGATTTTAGGATTTTTCTTTCTTTTTTGAAAGATGTTCACCTTACCATCATTTTGGAAATAATCATTAGTGTATTACTTCATCGTTTTTTCTTCTTTTTAAGATTATTTCCAAATTTTTTTTTAGTTGGGTTTAACAATAAAAAAACAGCTTTTTGTAGCGAAAACCGGAAAAATAAATTTATCCGGAATAACGATGGTCCCGATCATTCCGGATAACCGGTTCCCAACTGTAGTACAATTCCGAAAGAAAGTTGAGCAATGCAGCAGAAATTTCCTAAGAAAATTGAAACCAATAGAAAATTTTAAAGAAGAAAACAATGAAAATGTAAAAAAGACAACCGAAGCTGACAATGTCAGGGGGTACCAGCTCTGGAATTCATGAAAACACAAAACCCTTTTCAATCGAGAGAGCACGACAAATGTCTAAAAATTATCTTTCTGCACCCCAAAGGTTTTGTAGAAAGTGCAGGAAAAGAGAAAAGAAATACATAATACAAAAACAAACGTAAAATAAAATAAACTGATTGCAAAAGAAAAACATCGTTGGAAAACCTACTTAAAAATAGTGTGCTTTGGTTTGAAATGGGAGTATTTTAAAGTAGGTTTTTTCAACAATGTTTTTCTTTTGCAATTAGTTTATGTAATTTACTTTTGTATTTCTTTTCTCTTTTCCTGGACTTTTTACAAAACCTTTGGAATACAGAGAGAGCGATTTTTAGACATTTGTCGTGCTCTCTCGATGGAAAAGGTTTTGTGTTTTTGTGACTTCCGGAGCTGGTACCCCTGACATTGTCAGCTTCAGTTGTCATTTTTATATTTTCATCATTTTTTTCTTTAAAATTTTGAGTTGTCGTAGCAATAGATCAAACTTTGGACTCGAATCGGACTAGGAAATTTAATGAAGTACTCCAAATGACCATTTTTTTCAAATAACAAATAATAACTTCAAACAAGTACTGTAAAATGCAACCCATTTTTTTTAAATAAAAATTTTAAATAATTTAAAACCAAATTAATTATTACAAAAAGTTAAGAAACTTATCTCCCCTTTTTGGGGGGTTTTAAACGATGTGCAATAGCAAAATGACGCTTCAAATTTATAGGTTTGAGGAATTTACTCGAACATTTTGTGCAGTGATATTCGTCTTTACCAAGATGAACAGATGCATGGTCTTGTATCATTCCTGGATTTCGAGTTTGATAATCGCAAACACCACAGGAAAAAATAGTCTTGTTTATTGAATTTCTTGGCTTATAAGTTTTGACTGAAAAAGAGAAAAAATTAATTGATTAAAAAAATAAATAACTTTTTAATTGAAATGTTTAATATAATAACGAAATAATTTTTAAGTCAATTTTTTTTTTTGAAAGATTAATTGCCAAAATATAACTATAACATTCTGAGAAAATTTTTTATTACTAACAATAATTTTTTATAACAATTCAACTCAAATAAATTTAACAGAAAATATTTTATGTTTTAAATAGTGAAAGCTATAAGACTTTAACAGTTTCGCAAAGTAATAATGTTTTATTTCTAACGTCAAGAATAAAAGACAACTGCATCAATAAATACAAAGAACCATATAGAGAACAAACATAGAAAAGAAATAAAAACATAGAGAAACAGTTGCAGCAATAGTCTATGAATCCAAAAGACCCCTAGCCACCCAGTAGCGGTTCACAAGAGAGCGTTAGGTTAGAGCTCGACAATATCCCAATCAATCCCATATTACAGAGACCGCAGATAGGACTTGAAACCAAGTAGAAACGATTCAAGTGTTTAAAAAATAAAGCTGCTGATTTTAAATTTCTTAAAACCATGGATATCAGTGGTGATGATAAAAGTGAGGTAATCAAATTGAAAAAAGAATTTAAAATCACTTTATAAAAAATAAACTCCACTTTCACATATTTTAAGAGAAAAATACTGGAACTACTATTGCAAAATGGTTTATTAATTCTATGGTAAAATAATGTAGGCTATAAGGGAAATTAGGTTGTAGGCTATAAGGATAATTGATTGTAGGCTTTATGTTAAATGTTTTGCCAGTTGAGTTTTTCTGGAGACCTTATATAAAAAATTGATGCTAAAGGGATATATTAAAAGGGATTTTCTAATAACACCAACTGCAATCACCACTGCCTGGTTTTTGTACTTGCAATAAATCAAAATACTGATGCAGAGGCTAGCAAAGGGAAGATCACAAATTTTAGCCTTTGAGTTTATCTCCAACAGATATTTTTTAAATTTCTTGTATGTCAGTGCACAGTTGACCCCAAAACTTGTTTATCACTTTAGTGCAAGACCCAATATCGAAATTCTTTTGATGTTGTATGATATTTTCATTAAAAAATAAGCAATCAATGACATAACAATTCAAAAATGTTTATCAACATTCCGTTTTTTAAAAACTGAATTTCACTTATAAATAGATTTCCTTAATTATAACTTTTGAATGCCATGTTATTAGTTTCATATTAATCTCATAAACTGTTTTTCTACAAATATCAATTACTTTGCATTAATTTCCAAAAGATTAATAAGCTTACAATAGTTTAAAGTGTATACTTTTCTACAGATCACATAAAAAGGGGCTTTATTTCTCTAGAATCCTTAGACATATGTATATTCTCAATCTCTCCTACAAGTCAAAGCAAAATATTTTATGCTTTTTATACAAAGTAATTTAAACTTAAAGGTATTTATAAAGTAATATTGAAAACAGTTATTTTAACTTTAATAAATAGGAATGCCAAGAATTTAAGAGGTTATTCGATTTTAAGAAAAGTTTTAAAACACAACATGTACCTGTTAATAATTTATCTTTTGTAATGAACAGAAAATTAAAAGACAAACTTTGTAGTGATAAAAAAAAATTCAAATAGTCTTGCATATTTTTTGAGTGGTCACTGGCAACTCAGCTTGTAGCATACAATCTTAGATTGTAAGGGCTGCTTTTTAAGAACACTTTTCAAACAATATATATCCCATTATAGCAAGGTACAGTGGTATTTCTAAACCATTTAAGATAATGAGCAATTCAAACATAACTCTCTCTTAATTAAACTCTTGTGCATTAAATATTAAAACAGTTCTTTCATGAAATGTAGTGTGAATCGTCGTAAATGTAGTGTGAATCGTTGTTTCAATTTTTTTGAGAATTTTCTATTTATGTTGTTTTTTTATTTCCAATGACCATTTGTGTTAACATTTCATCAATTCAGGTATTTAACTGGGCAAATATTTGTTGTCCTATCTTTCAGGGGCACCATATTAGATGAGTCAACGTTGCTCCCACAGTACGGACAGATAGTACAGATAATGAAAGAACAGTCATGCCTTGCCCGGGATACGAACCCCGAACCTTTCCGATGCAAGAACAGTTCTCTGACACCTACACAGTCCGTTCGGCTAAATAACTATTATTATTATAAGCACTTCACTGCCCTTGAAACTAAGTAAAAATAATTCCACTACTATATCGCATTTTGTATATGGCTAGAAAACTTGAAAAATGAAGCTTAATACTATTTTAAATATAAATCTTTCATGTCTCTTCATATTTATATTTTATTCTATTGTTAACCCGCAAGTACAAATTACAGTAAGACTTCTATTTAACAAACTTCCATTTTGCAATTTTTTTCGAGGAATCAAGAACATTTTGGAAATTTCTTCGTAAAATAACTTCCAAATAGCGAAGTGAATTTTCCATTTAACGAACTTTTCTTTGAGATACATTTTCACTATTTCCTAAAATATTTATGAAAATTTCAAACTTGTTAACGCATTTTATGGAGGAAATGACCTAGAATTGATTTTCAAAACCACTTAATTTTTAGAGAAAGCTGCAAAATCCCTTTCCCTTTTTGTCTGCATTTCAAACGATAAACTCAGATAAAATTAACAGATTTCATCAGAAGCAATTAAACTTAAGAACGCATGTGGCAATATATGTCGCAGCTATAATTTTATACATAAATTTAGCTTTTTCTAGTTGAAAATGTATGTAGCATGATAATGTAACACTGGATAATGTTTTGCACAATTCTTGCTTTTCATGCAGATTTCTTTTATGGTTAAGATTTATAAAATAAATAGTAAATATTAGTTTACAAGATTGCTATTTTATTGCTATTTTAATTATGTCTGGTGTTTATGAATTAAAAACCTGTTTTGAGTTATTTAAGTACATCAAAAGGTGATTTTTTGTTTAACGAATTTTCCATATAGCGAACTTGTCAAATTTAGCTATTTTGTTAAAAAGAGGTCGGACTGTACTTTTACATTTTTCGACAAGTTTAATACTTTATCTAATACTAACATCATTTATTTACTATGTTTAATACTAGCATCATTTATTTACAAATATCAACCACCCCATATTACTTAATAGCAAAGATGTTGATGATCTTGCAAAAATTTTAAAATACATGACACTACAGGAATGATACTTGACCCTCTACTATAAAAAGAATCGTGGGGGAGGAAAAAACAACATTATTTTCCAATAGTTATACAGACAACAAAATAACATTAAAAATTTTTACTTCAATTAAAAAAATATGATATACAAATTTACAAATTAGAACAAGCATCATAGTATACAAGTTGAAAAATAAAATTATAAAAAAAAGCTAAATATATATAGAAAAATATTTAATGCAAAGAACATGTTAGTAAGTGAACATGTATCAATTATTTCGAATATATGCATGTCGAATGTGAACATGTATGCACTATTTCGAATTCATATGCCTTATGACAGCCTTTTTATACACATAAAAAATTGATTAAAATGAAGCCAAAGTTTAAAATCTTATACAGCTCAACTTAGATAAGCCAACATAAAATTGTTTTAAAAATATATAAGATAGTAAATGATAAGTAAATAAACATTTCAACAATATTTTTTCTAGCAATCTCAAGAATAATTATCTCTCATATGTATTTCTGTTTAAAATAATCAGATTTTTTTTTTAATATTTGATGTTGTTGTTGTTAATTTACGTCGCACTAGAGCTGCACAATGGGCTATTGGCGACGGTCTGGGAAACATCCCGGAGGATGATCCGAAGACATGCCATCACAATTTTGATCCTCTGCGGAGGCGTTGAATATTTGAAAAAATCTTTTTTTACATTTCTGTTACTTTCAACTACTTCTACGAAATTGTAAAACCCTATAAAAATATAATACAAGAGTGAATTCATTAAGGTATTTAAAGCCTTTAGAATAGTTTCATTAAACAATTTATTTCAATTCTCCAATGATAAATAATATTCATATCATGCAATGATAATAATTATTGTTTTAAGAAAAAAACAGATAACAATAAAAGGGGCAGATAATGCAAAAGTTGTGATGCGCTGGTAAATTTGTTTTTTTTTTTTAATGTTCCTTGCCAAGCACAGCATAAAAAAGGAATACTGTAACTAAAAACAAATTATAGTGAATATTTTTAAAATTAATAATATTCACAGCAATATTTTATGAAATATAAAATCACATCATTCAACAATTGACAGTAAAAAAATTATTCACTTTTCTCTCAGTGCAAGCAAATATACTTTTTGATCAACATCAATAAAAGCTCTTTTTCTTATCACTAAAAATCGCATTAACTTAAGGTAGGTTAACTTAACTTAAAGGTAGTTTTTACTTTAAAATTTATATGTATACATATTTTACTAGATATGAGTTGTACTACTACTACTAAAGATGAAACTTCTTGAAAATAAAATTATTTAATGGTAAGGCACTTGGTATTTATAATTTTAAAAAAAAAGAGTTATGTATTATAAATCATTTCATTTTAAATTTTATTACCAATTTAACTGATATTTAAAAATAAAGGATAATATTGTAACAGTACTCAAAAATTACGCAGCCCAACATTCCTGTAAATATGGCACATATTTTTCATTCCTACTTGCTAATTTCATATTAATTTTTAACAAAATATTGATGATATAAATATAATTTTATAAATCTCATTTTTTTCAACAAATTAATAAAATTGTACATTTCTATGTTTTCAATAATAAGTACTATTTGAAAAAAAATATTAGAACATGTAAAAATTTTGAAATTTTTCAAGCCCTGGTTTAGATACAAGAGTCAAATGCATCTCTATTGCAGCAAATGAAGGGTAAAAACTGGAATTAAAAATATGAAGTACTTGAGATAATAAAACAAAAATTAAGTCTGACATACAAATGAAAAAGAACAAGAAAAAAAATGGATCAATTAAAATAAAAGATTTCTGTGATAAAACTTTTTTATAACTGTAAAATTAAATAATTATTTAACAAATGTCAAAAAATAAAATCATAATAATCTATTTAATAAAAAAAAAAATGTCATCTGTTAAGGCATACAAAACACATATTTTTACAAATTGGGATTGAAAAAATATTTCTTTCAAATTATATTTAACAAAGAAAACAAGGGAATATTGATTCTTTTTTTTTTCAATATATTTTTTGCAAAGAAAAAAAAACAGTGACATATCTGTTTTAAAGTTTACTTGTGAACAAAAAAATGCACAATTTTACAACTTTAATCTAATTTGTAAGACTGACCAGTGAGAAACTAACCAGCTGATAACTTTAATCTGACAACTTCAAATAATGAGTAATATGTTCTTTATAAGTCATAGACTTATAAATAAATCATAATTCAAACCTTAAAGCGTTTCATTTTTTTACATACATAGTTTATGAATACTTAACAGAATGAGCGATCAGTTTTAAACAATATACAAAAATAATAAGTGTATGAAGCCTCAAAATAGGAAAATTTCTGAATTGAAAAATATCAAATTTAATCCAAAAATAGTTTTGAATATAATTTTATGGGAAATAATAATAAAATTTTCTCAGTTCATTTATCATTGCACTAGATTTGTAGAAACAGGGCTTTAAAACACTATGTAATTTTTGTATAACTTAATGTATATGATAAAAATCTACATCTAATTGTTTAAATCTAATCTAATAACAAATAATATGTAAAAATATAAAATTTCTTAGAGCTCTTGCAAACTAAAACTTCAAAAACAACACTGTAAGTAAAAGGAACATTAAGTTTTTCGTCCCAAATGTGAGGCTTCATGCTTTCTGAGACTGATGATGTAATCAAAAGTTTTAGAACAAAATCTGCAACGAAAACGCTTCTGGGCTCTGGTAATTCCAGCAATTTGAAGCGGAGCTGTAAAAAGAAAATGCAATATAAATAAAATAGAAAATACAAGAAATTATTTTCACATCCACATTAATTTCCAATACAACTAAAAAATAATACTTTAATAAATAACAATGACAAAAATGTTTCAATTATAGAACCAAATTAATTTTTTTCATTCATATATTGATTCTTGGAGGCATGAGGATCTTAGGCAAAGCGGTGGTGAATATATATTCTCCTTTATGATTAAAATTGTCTAAAAGTCTCCTTCAATATTATTTCTTACAGAGAAATTTTTCATGGATAATTATCAGTTCAAATTCAGTAAAGTTAAACCAAGATATAACAATTAACAACATTTGCAGATGTTTATTAGAATCAAGAGGTATTATTATTACATATTTTTTTGTTTTGTAATAAATTTAGGGAATTATTATATCTGTATATTTTAATTTCATTCCACATAAAAAATTGGACATGCATGACACCCATGCTTTGAGAATTTTTGAATGAAAAAACACATGCGGCATAAAAGACACATTTTGTAATCACTAAACTATACTCTATTTTAAAATACAACTTTTGTAAATCTTATGGACATAACTTGTATTGCTCATTGAAAGGAAAATGTTCTAATACTTCTTAACCAACTCAGCATTGCACCGTCTTTTAAAATATGGACTCTTAAGTTTTCCTTTTTAGAATCGTCCTCCGCCCATTTATTTTTTTGCGGACTATAACGGGACCAATTTTGGTCATAATACTTTCAGCTTGGTTGGTTTAGAGGTTTCTGATCATGGCATTTTTAAAATAGAATATTTGATTAGACCAGGTCCGTTTGTAACACTGCATCGGTTGAAAAATAATAAAATTATTACGGCAAAATTTAATATTTTCATATTAATTAGATATTTTGATCAGAAATATAACTTTACTTAAATCAAAGTAAATAAGAATTTGAAGAAACAACACATCATAAATATTACTAGAAAAAAAAATTATATAAAATGTTCCCAACTTAGTCTTTTTACAGTATTTGAACTCAAGGCTACAAATTTAAACCTACAATTTTAAGAAATACAAAGGAAATTTAAATATTCTAGGATCAATAGTATAAATCATAAAATGCACAAAAAGTAACATTTATAAAGTTTTATTTACACACAATAAATGTTTTAAATTTCAAAATATCAAACAATGTAAAGGAAATAAATTCTCAACAGTTTAATGTAAAACATTAAACAAAAAATAAATAAACATATATTATTCATAAAGTTCATATAAAATCAGCTTTATTAAGTGAAAATAATATAAAACTTATGCATAAAGGAAAACCCTTTAAATGGACTGTATATTCTAGATAAAAACTACTTTTTAATAAAAATAAAAATAATTGAATTTATATAATTTATAATCCAAATAAAATGATACTAGAAGAAAAAATACGTATAAATGTGACAGACTATGTTTAAAGATTAATTATAACTAAAACTTTTAAACAATTAAAATGCCATTTAAGAACAATTTATAGCTTTGAATTTTTCGGACATTAATCAAGAAGAAAAAACTTAAAATTTAGAAATAAATGAAAACTAAAAAGAGCTTTAAAAAATGACAAAATAATACCACTGGAATCTCATAGCACCTTTTATAATTATCGTAATAACTAACTAAACAAAAATAAATTAAAACTAAAAAATAATACACAATCAATATAAAAAAATACTCAAAACTGATATCTTTATATAGACAATAAACTAGTACTGACAGGGACATAAAACTATAAATCTCTGCTCTGTAACAAGATTTTGATAAATTGCCCGTTCAGTTTCATAAAAAAAGTCTACAAGAATTTTTTTTAGAAAGAATGTTGAATGATTCATTTTCACAAGCTTCAAGACTGAAAAAACATGTTAGAATAAGTTAAACAAGAGAATAAAGGTAATTCGGATGATTAACCCAAACACCAGAATTAAAGAGCATTCAAGGAAGAACATCACAACAAAAGAACATGAACAAGGACTTTTGAAACTTTAACATCTAAATACAAGTTATATATAACAGAAGATAGCACGTGGAGGTTATGGGTATGTTATTCACATTAAACTTTTAGAACTCATTACAGCACATATTGAAATTATTAGCTCAACCTTGATAACATAAAAAAGCCTTATACATCAAGATAATCATGGGTGCAAGTTGGAAAGAAGGCCAAGACTGAAAATTTTTTGACTGAAATACCTAACATACACAATACCCCCTCGACATATGCAAACTATCTAAGAAAGCTTTACCATAATACATCAAGTTTAAATACTGTACAAAAAATATTTATTCATCTGTCTTTGGATAAAATAACAACAGGACATAAGAAAGTAGATCAATAACGTAGACCTAAAAAGTATTTTTAAGGACAGAAAAAAAAAAATTCCGATTTCCGTCTTCGAGTCAGTCTTGTTTCCGTCTTACTTCCGTCCGCGGGCATTTTCGAAAGACGGAAATCCGTCCTGGGGACGGAAGACTTGCACCCATGAAGATAATACATGCTCGTAACTCTATAATTATTTAATGATAATAACTATATGTAACATAATACAAGACTAAAATATAATATTCAAGAAAATAAAGAATTAAAATGAGATAAAACCAAAACTATTATGAAGATAACAAAGCCTCACTATTATATCTCAGACAATACTTGATAGTCAAGCAATTATGGGAAGATAGCATATAGATAACAAAATGTTTCTTTAATCTTTTAGGCAGGCTTCTCTTTTTTAATTATATTTAAGTAACAAAATAACTTATAGCAAATTAAAGTTCTAAAAGATATATCAAACAATAGCTGTGCTGTATATATATCTATATATATATGCATATGTGTGTGTGTAGTAGTGGTTATTGACCATCATCCTCGAAACCATTTACTTCCTGTTGAATGGTGTCAGACTTTCTACAAGGGAAAGTCCCAGAATCCATGGTGCTAGTTAGTCTGAACGGGAAAAGTCCCGGAATAATTATTTGACTTAAATCTTTTTTTTAGAACTATCTAATTTTAGTCGTCAGTCTTTGTTCTGCAATGCTGCCTAAAGACAGCTTTCCGCTATTGATGTTGCTGTATATTTATTTTCCTTCTTTATTAAATTTGTTAAGTTTAATTGTTAAATTAATTATTGTCTTTTATCTCCCTTCTCTCTTGCTCCACAAATCACTGCATACATATATATATACACACACATAAGGCACGATTTCATATTTTAAATTCAGTAGCAACATTTGCTAGTAAAAAAAATGAGTAGCAAAACCAACATTCATATTGGCTTTTTCCAAAAGAATATTGCAATTCATTTTATAATGCAGAAAATGCAACATAATCATTACTTTGTGATATATTTCAATGAAACAATTGCAGACTATTAATTTTCTAAATTTTTATACTCATTTGCAAATTCTAGTAGCAATGTTTTAATACTATTTTCATATTATCTATATATGTTTCATTATATCGATATTATACACTACCTTAGACAACAAGAGATTTACCTATCAATTTTTGTTTCATTATTGATTGAGATCTGACTAAAAGCATTGTATTGTTGTATTACAAAAGGACATTATTTTGGTTTATTATGAAAAGTTCTGAAAATATTAAAATGAGCACTTTTAGACCCAGAAATTTTTTACCAGACTTTCAATTTTTATAAAAACTCCTTTAATCAAAGTAAATTTGTTTTTTTTTTATCTAAATCACATTTGCCGTTTTACTTTATCCTTTCACTATACAACCTCAGCACTACGAATCTCAGATTACAGTTCAGAATTTATTCCAAACCTTACAAACAGCAATGATCGAGAAGCGGAATAAGACTATATCCTTCATAAAAGACATTGTAATTTACATTAAAAAAATGTGCATGTTCAGGAACTCATAATATTCAAGGATCTTAATTTGTTTTAATCTGAAAGTAAATATGTAAAGAATTCATGAATCTTAAAAATTTGTGAATCGTTATGATATCGTATTAAAAAAATCACAGAGAAAATAGTAGTAATAACAGTCAAAAACAATTGAATAACCTATTTACATAAAATTAATGCTCAAATGGGAAATACTAAATTAGCCAGTAGTAGTAATATTTTTTTAAAAATCAATATTTTAAAAACATTGTAAACATAGCTGAGAGAAGGATAACGAACTGTAATAATTGCTGATAAATGTGATTAAAAAATGTTTATTTACAACATCATAGCTGTGCATAGAGTGCACCAAAACAGATAAGAGATATGCCACAGAATTTAAAATTTATGTGATATAATTACAACAAATTAAAAATATTGGTATTTGAAATTCGTTATTCATACGAAAAGAATCATAAAAACAAAAAACTGCTGAGGAAATGGCAAAAAAAAAAAATTAACAAGGAAATTGCCGTGAATCAAGAGCATAAAAAATGACAATACTAAAAATTGAAACTCGGTTGTCACAATAACATCGTATAAAAAAATTCAGAGCTTTAAAAGCGATAAATAACTGCCAAAAAGTGATAACAAAAAACTATGTGGATTTGTATAGTAATTATTGAGACTTGAAGGAGTCAATAAGCGATTACTTTAATTCAAAATCCGCAGATTGCAATAACATTTTATCAAATATAGAAGCTTTAATAAGCACATTGAAATAGTAGAGAAAGGTATAAATAATTGCAGATAAAGCAATCAAAATAACGACATGGCCCTATGATGGAATCATAGGAAATCAAGTGAGTCAAAATGTGATAACTCTAATTCAAAATTCACATGTCATGATAACACCATATTAAACATATTGAAACATGAAAAACAGAAAACCAGACTATAAGAGGTTGCTAGCAGTTTTTGCTACTGCACTTTTCTTTAAACTAACAATTTGCTATTAGCTAGTCAACAAAATTGTGCCCTGCATACGTATAAATATATATGGCTTGCAAATGACTTTATATTAAATTTAAGTGGACAGAAACCATCAATAGCTATTGGATAATCAATAAAAAATTTGCAACTGCAACAAGTCTTGACATTCATCTTGGAGCATTGTCTTTATTCTATTCCCTAAAGAAAAAAAAATTTGGTATTAAAACAAAGAAAATATTCCTCATAGTTCTTAAAATTATTTAAAAAACATAACACAATAGAAAAAAAATATTAAAAAGCAGATAGTAAAAAGATCAAAAACTATTAACAAAAAAAAAAATTTTCAAGTCAGAGGAAATTATTTATTGGGTTATTGAATATCTTAGAAGCAATTTCAATGTTAACTAAATTGTATTAATAAACTCAGTAAGCAAAAGCAATTATTGAGTTTTAAATATTATTTTTTATGCAAAATAACTTCATCTAATTGTTATGGTAAAAATTATAAGCTGCATTCATCAGTTAGTTATATTTATTTATTTAAAAAAGTATTATAAAAAATTTAAATCATAAATAATAGTTAAAGATATGAAATTACAAACGTTTAAAAGCAAAGCAACTATGTTTAGCAAAATATATAACAAACTAAAAATAAAATAATAATTATGAGTTAATGAAATAGCCTACAAAGATATTACAGCAAAGCAAATAGATGCATAGTGTTTGTAACTGTAATTTTGGCAAGTTAGAATAATGATCTAGCTAAATTTTTTGACTAGCTTTATGTAGGGTCACTATAATATAAAAGTATGGTCGTTAATGATAAGACACATGCAAATAAAAGGATTTAAATATAGCAAAATTTGATTGTTTTTGTTGAGCTTGCCACACACAGCGATTTAGTTGCTGCAGTCAGTGGAAGCTATGTCGACATGGTACATTAAATGAAATTTAAAACTATTTAATACACTTAGAAATTGAAATAAGATCTACAAGAGGTATTTGAATCTAGTACACTGAAATAATTGATGAAATGGACTGGAAAAGCAATAAAATGGCATAATCTAAATTGTTGCATTCTTTTAAAATTTACCTATATTATCATAAAATAAAATTTTAAACGACATTAAAAAGGAGATTAGAGGATTATAGCAATAGTATTCTTAGAAAAAGCTATTCTAAAGAGCTTGAGTCAAAAAACAGGCATAAAACACTGAAGACTAATCTTATCACAAATTTTCTTTATGTTAAGTAGCTCTTTCTACCACTTATTCTTTCAACTAAGTCAATCTTTTCAAAATACATAAATCTAAAATTATTTAAACAAAATATAATAATATGCAAAATAATTTAATCAAATCTTGAAATTTTTTAAACAAAATATAATAATATGCAAAATAATTAAATCAAACATTGATAAATTAAATGCAAAACATTTTTAAAAAATACACTAAAGTAAATCTAAAGAAACAGAATACCTCTTTGCAATAAAATATTTTTTTCTCTTTTTTATCCTACATTGAGACAGAGACCATATCAGATATGAGGCCTCTGGCAGTCCAATAAAAATTTGCCTTATGAAAAATGTCAGGTCAGACGAATATAAAATTGTTGAAAATTCCAATGCAGGGCCCCAACTTTTGAGAGGAAACACCAAAACAACTCTTATTAACACTCTATATAAATAAAGAAAGGAAACTAATTCATCCTTAAAAACTTTGTTTAAACTATTATAAACAATATCTATTTAAAAAGTGTAAATGGTTATTATCTTAAAAAGAATGCAGGCACATGCAATATGCATGTACAGAAGAGACAGCATTTAGCAAAGAACCAATGCACGTTAGTCTGATACACACACCATTCAATTGCATACAGATATAATAGAATGTTATGAGTGAAAACCAACATCAAATTGAAACGAAGCAACAAATAAATAGAAAAGTTGAAACATCTCAGGAACAGGTTTTTTACAGGTTACAGAGCACAGGTTGCAATCTACTGGTTTAAGCAATTTTGGGATAAAAAGAGATAAACTAAGATAACAAACCTTGTTCAGATCGTCTCTGCACAAGATTGATATCTTTCACAGAGGGCGAAAGATATTGCAGAAGATGGCTAATAGTCACAGAAGAAATGAGATATTAAGAGGCAGCATTATCACACAATTTAAATAAGCATAAATACTGTGGCATTCACTGAAGATGAGTAACAAATGTACTTTGATTCCAAAAGAGGACTTCATTGAGTTATTGAAGCAGTCTTAACAATACCAATCAACACAACTGATATTAAATGTAAGAAATGTTGCTGATTTTCTTAGAAGACTTAAATTTTGAGGAAAAAGTTACTTAAATATTTGTTAAACAATTTAACAAAATAACAAAGGAAAATACTTTCTTTTTAAAAATGGCTGTAGAATAGTGTTACTATCTTTCAATATAGCAAAGTTTTGGAATGTATATGTTTTTCTTTAAAAAAAAAAATTTAACACAGAGGTTTTTCAAATTAAAGAGAAAGTTTCTTACTAATATAATATTTTACCTAATGACATTAGAAGAGGAGGTTCATTATAATGTCAGAAGATCGAAACACATATGCATACCTGCCAACATTTCAAAAATAAAATAACGGAGATCTTACTAGCGAAATTTTTCGGGCTACAGATACATCATGCATCAGGGGTTTTGATATATCATGTAAGTCAAAAAGAGAAAGTCAAAATTGGAAATAATATAAGCATTTACATTCAGCGAAGTAAAAAATATATATATAAATCTTAATGTAAGGAAGATTTTTTTATAATCATTATTCATAATTATCTAATCTATAAACACTCAACATGCTGCAATACTGGCGATAGTACCATCTGCTGAAGAATAAGAGAAGTATTTTTGCCATGAGCGGAAGTTTTATCGTAAAAAAAAAATAATACTGAGAGATTTGAGAATATACAGGTAAACAGGAGATAAGACGTAAAATACAAGAGTCTTCGTTAAAAAACAGACTTGGCAGGTATGGTATGTATATGTAGATTTAAAACAAAAATTAGTAAGTTAAAAAATTTAATTCTAGAGCTTTATTACTTAAGCCGCTATCTGCGAATTTCAATAATCACTCACAGGCCCAGTGGCAGAAAAGCAGTGACATTGTCACAGAACGTTACGAGTTCTTGCAGAAAGAATTTTCCTTTACAAAGTAAAAAATTTTGGTTTTCTTTGCTGTAGATTCTTAAAAGATGCTGTTTTAACCCAGTGGGGATGAAATAAATGCTCGGGATTTTTCTATCCTTATTTGAGAAGAAAGAAAAATAAAGAATGACGAAGTAAAAAATTTATTTTCTGCAGAAACGTTTGTAAGATTTTTTTTCTCCATAATTATATTCAAAAGATGTCTTCTTCATGCATCAGAGGGGAAAGAAATGCTCATGATTTTTCTATTCTTATTTATTTTTCGATGTGACAATGATTTACGAAATGGCGAAAAAGGAAATAATTAGAGAGCTTTCCTCTTACGAAATGTGAGAACATCGCGCATGATATTAGAATAAAAAAATAATACATGTCCCTTTTAAAAAAATTTATAAAATTTTATTTTATCCAAAAAGGTTTTTTTTTTTGTATTTTTATCATTATTTTTTTGTAAACACAACATTTTTGTTACTTTAAATTCAATTAGTAACATGTATATTTGTGATTATTAAAAGTATCTTGCAGAAAGATATTAGTGCCAGAGAGGTTTGTCACAGAAAATCCAAAAAAATTCTGCCATAGGGCTCATAGGAATGGATTGACCCTCGAAGGTAATGGCAGAACGCTATTGATCCGAAAGTAAATGTCATTACATACTCTGTGTTGATTGGACAGTACTGGCATAAAAAAATCTGGCATAGTAAAATAAAAATTACTGGGGAATACCTCATGATCATAGAATCCCTGTTTAACAAGAAAAGGCAAACCTCTGGAAGGAAATGTATAGATATGGAGATATTCAATAGAAATCTCCTAATAGGTTAAAAGATAAGATATTTATGGATTATGATCAGATAAATATTAAAATTACTAAAAATAAATAGCTATGATCCGAAATTGAATAATATAAGTCAATATTACGATTGTGCTTACTAAAGGGCAACAAATACTCATAAATCACATTTTTGACAGAATATTTTAACATGATTCTTGATTTGCAAGACCTTACAATTCTTGATTAGCATATACTTTTTATAATATTTGCTCTATATTCCTTTACTAAACTTATAGTAAATAAACTATAAAAAAAAAAATTTATGAAAGAAGACATTCATATACTAAATAAATAGCTCTTTACATCAATTTATACCAGCAAAAAGTTAAATTTAACACAATAAAAATGGAACTATTGCTTACTTAAAGGAATGTGCGATACAATTCATTGAAGTTTAGCCAAAATACCTTAGAGATATTTTCTACATTTCTTAAAAAAAATTTGCATTTAAATTTTTTTTTAAAATAGTGTTTCCCGTGTGTTATAGAGTTAGTAATAGCTACCACAACTATAACTTAAATTTCAAGTAAAGTATCTTACGATTTTTGGTCAAAAATAACTGCTTTTAATAGCTGATGTGTATCTTACGTTTGTTAATTTTAAAATTTAGACATTTAAACATTTTTGGAACCTAACTTGCATGGTATATTCCTGTTTCTAAATCAGATATTTATGTAATCAAATTTTCTTATATTATGCTAGGTATTTTTAAAGGTTACAAGTGTTTAATAAATAAAACAACTACCTCTTACAAATCAATCAGATAATAGTAGTTCCTCAAAATCTCTGAATTTTCAAACAAAATATCATTAGGAAGTTCGTCTTTATTTAGAAAATTATAAGGGAAGAATCGTAAACCGAATGAAGTTATTGAATATGTAAAAATGTAGCCAAGCAATTTTGAAAATATTAAATAGTTAAAAAAAATATCAAAACATTGTTGAATTAACCAATGCTCTTTATTGTAGTTTAAAATTCATCAAAAAAAACAAAATAACACCATATTCTAACATTCTCCAATTCACATGAAAAATTATAAAATTTAATCTGAATGTAACAAGTTAATTAAATTTATAAAACTTAGTCTAAAATTCATTGAATCATTAAGGCAAGTAAAGAAAAATTGTTAGATTTTAGAGAATATTTCTTCCATATTGGAACTTGTGCCAAAATAATTTGCCAACTTTACATGGCACCAAAAAAAATGACAAAAACTTAAAAGGTAATAGAAGTAGCTATCATGGGTAAGCTGTTATAAACTTTCATCTTAAAATTTATTCAAAATAATGATAAATTTAGTTTCTTTTGTTGGCATAAACAAGTACCAAAACAGAAATATCCTCTAGCAATGAGTCATAACAAACTAATTTATTGTTCACTATGACAAAAAGTGAACATCGTAAAAAATATTTGAAATAAAAGATTTTAATTATTATAGTGCATAATAAATTTTCAGAAACAATGAATTAAATTAAAATTTTTAGTTACTCTTAAGTAGCATGGAAGACAACTAAAACCATGTACAAATTACAAACAATAATACAAATAAAACTTATGTATTTATTAACGCTTGCTCTATTTCAGCTTTTATTTCAGTACTACAATTACAAGAGTTCGCTGCTAAACAACATATGAAACATATCTAGCAAAGGAATATTATAATTCATTCAAGTGGAGTCTTTTGTATCAGTTTTATTATCTTTCGCTGAACTTTGTGAATTTAATTCTTCATCTAATCTTTCTTTTGCTCTAACAACTTTAGATTGTAGATATAAAGAACCACCTTTGGCTTTATCATTTACACTGAAAAGATGTTCGTATGATTTTTTGACTGCCTCAGAATCAAGTTTTTGAACATTAAGTATGTCTTTCGCTTCTTCAATACTAATTCCATGCTTCACATTAACTTCCTGTGCTTTCCGAGAAGTACCCTGCTGGGCTGCAGCTTTTGAAGCACTATATTCTTGCTTCAATGCGCGAGCAAATGCCCGGCCAACTACTTGAGCACCTAGAACGACCACTTGTGCTATATATTTTGCCATTTTAATCTAAAAGTGAAATAAAATACAATTTTAAGTAAAAAAAATATCAAAACTGTATGGAAAATATCGCTAATTTTAAACAGATTTTACAGTACATCATTTTTTTCGCTGCAAAAACTCAGATGGAGATGTTATTCTTACATCATACAGAGAATATTAGCGAAAAGAAATTATGTGGACGGAAAAAATTGAAAAAACTGTCTCCGTTCAGATTATACCTCATAATATAATCGATTTCGACTTTAAAAACAAAAATGTGAAAAACTTTTTCAACTGTTGGCATTATTTAATATTGCTGTCGAATAAATATTTATTAAATATTGCAGTCATGGTCACGCAACAAAAAAATAAATAATCTGATTAAAGAAAAGCTACATTTCTAATGGTGAAAATGCATGCGATTCACTCAATCCGGTCCTCCATCGAGAGAAATAGCAAATTCAAGTGGTAAATTCTTCGAGGGAGAATCAGCAAGTAGGTTCTTATTCTAAGAGGCAAATTGTATGCAGTGAGAGTGATAACCAAATTTTAGATATTTGTGGGTTCTCGGAAGCGGGCAGGACCCGAGGTTAATCTGCTGAAGGTTGTTCTCACTGCTGTTTTTTAGCGCGACGGTTCTCTTCCGTACAGGCAATAACGCAATTGAGATACCAATTCCGTGCACAAAAAGCGTCATTTAAAAAAGATATATATTCCGAAAAATAACAGGCGATCGCAACGCCTTCTGGGGAGAGACTGGTTTCTAGCCTTTGGCCCTTCTCTCTTTCCTCTCGGGGCCTCCCTGGCCGAGCGGTATCGCCGGTCCAAACGTTCTGTTAAGCGTGGAGGTAGCGGGTTCGAATCCCGCCGTAACCCTGGATGTATTCTTTGTGATGCCTTTCTCTGAATTGTTCTATCTGTATTTTCTACTTGACAATGACTTATAAGCCTATATTGAGCACACAAGTTAGCAAATGCATGTAGTTTCAGTAAATCAATCTTTCCTCTCCTCCTCTTTTCAGTTGAATAGGAATGCACTACGATAATTTCTCTTTTCTTAATATTTTTTCTTTTTATTTAATAAAAATATTTTTTAAAATTTTCATGACACTTTTCTTTAGATCTATGTTTAATGCAGTTTTCAGCTCCATATAGTTTTAAAAATTTAAAGATTTTAATCTACATGAAAATCAAGACAGAAACTAATGTACATCCTTCCTCTATGACTCTCCATACGCTAATGGTGAAAGCATGTGAAGTGTTGCTATAGGTAAAGAGTTCTGCTCTACACCACCTGCAGCCCATTTCGATCGCCAATTTAAAATGCGTAAACGGCGTAAAAATGACTGGATCTGTGTGCATGGGGAGGTTGAGGAAGTAGTTGAGGCAAGGAGAAGGCTTATTGCCTAGTAAAAAAGGTAACACCATACTAAAAGCAAGAAAAAGTAATTTTCATAGGAAAACTAGTTCATGTTGGAGAAAACGAAAGATATACAGAACTGACTAAAAGACGGAAAATTTTATAGAAAAAACATAAAACGCCTGAAATGCGAGAAAAAGCGGAAAAATCTCATTCTGAATTATAAGCTAAAATTGCCCTCTACCAATAGCCTTGATGTAAATATTAAAATAATGTTTACTGAGTCATGGTTTTAAATAAATCAAAAAATATTATGAAAAAAACTTTTATTTAACTTTAAGAAAAATATACAAAATAAATATTTATTTACATACAGTAAAATGTATACAAAATAAATGCAATAAGAAAATAGTTTTGTCACAATTACATTATTAAATCATTACAATTCTTCTTTCTTCTTAGATTTTTTATCCTAAAAAAAGAAATATTATATTCATAAGTTTAAATTTCTAAATTTTCTGATATAAAAATTAATATTAGAGCAAACTATCACTAGTACACACAGATAACGCATCTTTAATACTATTATTACGCATTAATTAACAAAGTAAACAATTAAAAATAATTAATTGAATATTTAACAAAATTTCCACAATATTTTCTCTTTTTTTCACTAATGACAGCTTAATTAGACTAAGGTTTCAAATAAAACAAAACCTACTAGCAAAATAAATTGAATTTAAATTTTTTCTTTCATTTCTACAATTTTACAATGTAATCTACTTTTCATTAGGGAAGGCCATAAACTACCAATTTTCGAGATAATAATATTTCGTCACCAACATCAAAAGAAAAAAATAATAAAAATATGAATTTTGGCAAAAATTTCCCAAGGACAATTTTTACGACCGAAAATCAAGATTTGAGTTTTCAAAATTTTTGATTAGTGAATCTAAATTCCCATGAATTAAATATGTATATTGGTAAACTCTGGTAGAAAGTTATTTCTTGGTGCAACATGTTAGGATTTGAGATTAATTTGCTATTTCAAAATAATAGTAAAATTTTTTTGTTGTTATTTCTTCTTTTTTTTATTTAAAAAATGTGTTTGTTTTTATCTCCTCCAACAACTTTTAGTTTAAAAAAAAACAAAATAGTTGAAAACAAAGAAGTAATAAGTATTTTTTTTGATTTAATTTAAGCAGGTAAAATTCTGACACAATTTACAGCAAAAGAAAACAACTGCCAAAAAGAATGAAAAAAAAGTTTGAAATATACTGAAAAAATTCCATTTTTAATGCTAAAATACATCTGTTTTGAATAATAAGATTTTCTTAAGGGATAAAAAAAAATTAAAATTCATAAGATATAATCAACATAACTAAAAAATGCCAACTACAAACAAAAAATTCCACTGATTTTCTATTAATAACAATGTCTAGATTTGACAATATGGACTATATTTTTCTTAACAATGCATTAAAAAAATATTAACAAAACATGTAACAATAAGGTAATGTTTTAATAAAGGAAATTCTAAATAATCGCTTTGCTATTGTTATAACTAAATTGACATTGTCACATCTTATCATCTCAGGTAAAAAATATAAAATAAGTAAATCGTCATTATCTCCTCAGATAACAAATTGTTGCAGAAAACAATATATTTGAACAAAACCAATACAAACAATGACTTTTAGATTTTGCATTAATAACAATGGCTTAGAATTAGTTTAACAGTAGAAAGGAAAAAAAAAACTCCTAACAAAGTGTTAAAACAACCTAAATATTAACTAAACAGAGAATGTAACAATAATGAATTGTTTAATATGCAGAGTATCTTCTAAACAATTGTTTAACAAGTCTTATAATTAAATTGACAATAACCCCTCATGTAACAATTTGTTGCAAACAAGACAATGAAACACTACAAATTAATATTAGAAGTCTTACTTACTCAAACAATATCTAATATGCCCTTGAAAAAAATTATTTCCATATTCATATTGCATGAAAAAAATTGTTTTTTTCCCAGTCTCAGATTTATTTACTTTATAACCAAGCAATTATTTGTATCTTCACTCACATCATATATTGTAGTGAAAACACGATGGTTCTTAGCAATAACCATCTATTATTAATAATAGCAAGATTAATCACAATTATAGCAAGGCAAGATTATTGTTCAATGTTGGGACAATTGCTCAATGTTCCCAATATTGATGTTTGTTTGTTTTATCAAATCAGATATTACTAATAATGATGAAATAAACTAGCTATTGTAAAATCTGTGTTTCACTAAAAAGTTATTTATTGAATAAAAATGCTATTTTGCTTAGGTCATCTACTTCATAATACTAGAAAGAAAAGAGAGAGAGAGAGAGAGAGAAATAATGCTATAAAATTAAGTTTTTCTTTCCTCTGTGAATTATATGCATTTAATATTATCCTATTTTGCCTAAACACTTGTCATTGAAAAGAATGCCTAGGTAAATTCCATACTAATTTTAACAATTCATACTCTGTCTAAAAATACCTACAATACCAGTATTTCATACACTGAAGGTAACTTGTACATTATCTCAAATAATAAAAGCAAAAATGACAGACTATCAAGAATTGAAAATTTTGGAAATGTTGAAAAGAGACAAATTCTCGAAATAAGTAAATTAATTAACCACATTGTTCATAATGTTTATACAAAGAAAAAATATACTGCATTATACAATCCTCATTTATGTGGTTTTGAATTAAAATTTTGCTTTAATCAGTTTTATTTTGTTCAATGATCACATAACATTAATATGTTAGAAATTAAAAAGAGTTCACTAAACTAGTAATCCAGTGCTAGTCATTATGCAGAAATTTATTTAAGTGTCTGCTGGTTAAAAAATATTGTATAAAAAAAGGTACAAGGTGTAAGAAGGTAAAGGAAAAGGTACAAGGATTACATTAGTTGTATTGATAAGAAGTTACATTTCTTCTTTACTTAGATTTTATATTCTTTCCTTTCCTATTTCAGATACAAAAAGCCTACAACAATTTAACCCAAAGCAAAAAGTGTTGTAATTGAAAGATGGGAAGTAGTACAAATTAGGACTCATTAAAAATTCTGTAAATTTATTATGACAAACTTAAAGCAGTTAAATATTCGTGCAGTAAAAAATAAATATGTTGTTACCTGTAGATATTCTGGTATAGTCTTTAAAGAGTAAAAATTACTATGTTATCAAAGAAAATTTATAATAAAAATAAACATACTTTTTTAGAGCTGTATTTTCCATAATATTCTTTACTTTCAATGACTACTACTTCCATACGTTTTTGTTCAACCAAAAAATCTTTAGCTTCCCATGCTTGACTGCCATCTTTAAACATGAAAATTACTCTATCAGATCCAATTGGGTACCTTGAAAAAAAAAAGGGAAATAATTACTCTGAAATATTAATACTTATATGCATCATGTTATTTTTAAGACATCCCCAAAAAATAATTGATTACTAAAATTGAAAAAGCATACACCACATCACATAATTCACTATGTGTAATTTTAAAATCGAGTATATACTGTAGCGTTGGTATTATAGCCACTCTCTTTAATGTTTTATGCGAAAAGATCTACAGCTTCATCACCCAATAGAGTATCTTTTTTCTCCTCACACCCTTTTCATAAACCAATGAGATGCTCTCCCACTCAAGGGTAGCGGATGCTATCCTCTCTGTCTTTTCATTTATATATTTTCATTACTGTTTTAATAAATGTTGTTAACTTTGTTTAACTGGACTATCTTTATTTATCATCCTTCAAATCACTTTCTTCGAAGCATCATACCATCTTCAATACAAATCCCCATAGGTTTAATGAAAATCAAAATTACATGAAAAGTAAAGCAAGCCTTAAAGATTGTTCAAAATATGTATCACAATGTAAGACTTACAAATCGAAATGCAATATATAATTCGTAAATCAGAACAATATGAATAGCTAACGATACAGTTAGAAACAAGCATGAAGTAACCAGTCATAAATTGTGATGAGTAATACATAAATCACTTTGATTGAAAACACAATGCATGATTTGCTAATAATTTTTATGCAAAAACTGATTCTTAATTAGATAATCATTGCAATGCAAAATGTGATTTGTGTTTCAATAAGAAACTTAAATTAGAATCACTATGTGTGATGCATAAGACATTTTGATGAGAGTCGTGAACAGTAATTTTTAAATTAATCTTATGCTAGTTGCGATGCACGTTTCTTAAATCCTAACACGAATACCAATGCATTAATCGTAAATCACTTGAATGAGAATTGCAGGGGTGATTGTGAGCCCAAGTCAAAATTCCAAAAAATTTCTTGAGTTAAAAAAAACAAAAAACAGTTTAAATTGAAAAAAAATATTTAAACAAGGTTTTTTTCCTATATTTCTTAGTTTACTTAAAATATCTTTAAAATTTTACACATACCTAAACCATTTACACATAGCTATGATGACCTGGAGAAGTAATTAAAATTTACAAATATGTCTTTCTTTCTTGAGTTTATGATTATAACAACTATTTACTGATAAAAAATGAATATTAATCATGAATATAAGCTCATAAAGTATCTCTCTGGCTCTCCCTTACAAATAAAATAAACTGCGTTAAGTTCCACCTTTGAAAATTTGATTTCCGGAAACTTCTGGGATCAATGATTTTTTTTAAACATCTGGGCCTTCGATCTCCGGAAATTCAGATTTTTTCCGGAGCACAATCAGCCCTGTATTATAGCCACTCTCTCTAATATGTTTAAAGATATAATAAAAGATCTACAGCTACAATAGAGTATCTCTTTTCTCCTCACACCTTTTTCATAAACCAATGAGCTGCTCTCCCACTCAAGGGTAGCAGATGCTATCCTCTCTGTCTTTTCATTTATATATTTTCATTACTGTTTTAATAAATGTTGTTAACTTTGTTTAACTGAACTATCTTTATTTATCATCCTTCAAATCACTTTCTTCAAAACATCATACCATCTTCCACAATACAAATCACCATAGGCTTAATATAAGTCAAAATTACATGAAACGTAAAGCAAGCCTTAAAGATCATTCAAAATATGTATTGCAATGTAAGACTTACAAATTGAAATGCAATGTATAATTCGTAAATCAGAACAATATGAAAAGCTAACGATGCAGTTAGAAACAAGCATGAAGTAACCAGTCATAAATTGCGATGAGTAATACATAAATCAATTTGATTAGTTTGATTGTAAATATGATTCACGATTTGCTAATAATATTCATGCAAAAACCGATTCGTAACTATGCAATCATTGCAATGCAAAATATGATTTGTGTTTCAATAAAAATTTAAACTAGAATCACTATGTGTGCTGCATAAGTCATTTTGATGAGAATCGCGAACAGTAATTTCTAAACTCATTTTACATTAGTTGCGATGCACGATTCTTAAATCCTAACACGAATCCCAATGCATTAATCTTAAATCACTTGAATGAGAATTGTGATACATTATTTAGAAAACACTTAAATGCATATTAGGATTATATTGCATAGTTACTTACCTTACCTTAGGAATCAAAAATTAGGAACACTATATGCGAAAAAATTATATGCACCAATTACGAGAGTAAGACAAAAATTTAACTATTAAATAATAATACTAATAGATATATATTTAAATACCTTATATAAATTAATAAAAAAAAATTAATTATAAAAACTATCTTTTGTGGGAAATTTATAATATTAATATTTTATAATTAGGAATACCAGTATAATAGTTTAAAAACAACCATTACCTATTAATATATAATTATTCTTCTCCAAATTATAAAACACAGGCAGATATTCAACTACACCATAAACAAATACTTCTGATGCAAGTGTTTAAATTCTACAATAAATTTTTTAAAACATAATAATAGTTGTTTAAGATTCAATTTAGTGAAATGATCTGCAACTGCTATTGAAATAGTATTTTCCAATAAAAAGCTACTAAAAATTACTTCACCACAATCAGATGAAGCGCGACTGCAGCGATCAGAAACAGGGATTGGTTTAAAAGGAAAAATACAGCAATACGAAAATTCGGATTTTTTATAAAAATATCAGATTTTGAATTTTGATTTAAAAATTAGGAGCAAATCCGAAAAATTCTGGACAGTTGGCAGCTATGGCATTGTATGATTCAGAGATTCAGAAAGTATTTTAATGCAAATCCCAGTGATTGATTTATGAATCACTTTAATGAGATCTCTAACATGTGATTTGTAAATATGCATCTATCAGATATTACCACATTTTCAGTATTGGAAAATGAAAAAATAGAGTTTTGGTAAGTCCCTTTCATTCTCTTTGAATATAAAAACTTTTTTTCACAAATTAGCAAATAAAATAAAAAATTTCAAAAACTGTACATGTTTTATAAATTAGACATTGTTGAAAATTGCTAATATTAAGTGTAGTTTTGTTCAATATTTCCCTTTCACTATTTGTCTCCGCACACCTACTTGTATTTTGTAATCCAATCACAGGAGAAGGGTAAATAAGAATTAGAGTTTCTTCGAAAATAAGAAAAATGAGGAAAGGATGGGGAAAGAGGGAGAGTGATTGAAATTTCTATCATTTTGCTTGAAGTTTCTCTCTTTTATTTCACATTTCTCTTATTTTATGTAGGACAGATATTACTTTTTTGAAAATTACTCTGAGAAAATAATAACTTTTCAAAGACCCTATCACAGAATTCCAAGACTTTTCAGGTACCTGATTTTTCCAAAAAATTCAAAGACTTTCAAAGTTTTTCAAGTACCGTGGGAGCCTTGTGTTTCAAATTAATGAAACTAGCTTGTTCTTAAACAAAAAATAGTAGTTATTTTGATCATTAAGTCATTTCAGATTAACAATTAGGTACAGATAATTTACTAGATAATTACATTAGATTGTGTTGTTTTAACTGTCTATCAAACAATAAAAACAGGATAGTCTAAGGAATATTAAAATCTTTACATAACAATGAAGGAAATTTGTTACCTGTCAATATTTATGTGATTATTCATTAAACTAGTTTGCCAGAGAGTTGTTATATCTTCAGTTTCTTTTTCAGTGGGGTTACCTAAAAATTTTAAAAAAAAATTAACATTTATAATTAACTTCATCTTAGAGCTTTATAAACGTTAGGGTCAGATGGGGTAAAGTGGGTAAAAATCAAGTTTTCTTCAGAGAAGGTTCTAAAACTAAATTCTTAAATTTATTTTATTGAAAATATTGATGCCTTTTATATAGATTGGATTCATATATTAATATATGAGTCATAACTTATCTATTTTGCTTGATTGTTTTCTTACAGTAATGCATTCAAAAGAACATGTTTTGATAAACCCACTTTACTCCAGTGTGTATTCCAATAGCATTTAGAAGCTCATTTTGGAATTTGTTAGTCCGATGGGGTAATTTAGGCATAGTTTTAAAATTAGTATATATTTCCCTAAAAACATGTAAATATTGCTTTAGAAATAAAAATGCTCCTAAAGCACCTATCATGATTATATTTACAAAAACGATTGCAAAAATTAATTTTTTTAAATTAATTATTTGAAGAATTAATGTTTATGGCTATCAAAATTAGGATTCACTTCAGATGCAGTATATTTTTCTGAACTCTACACAGTTTCATCAAATAACGAAAAAACTGTAGCAGTTTTTTGGTTTACTTGGAATATAAATGAGAATGAAAAAAATAATATTTATAGCAGACATGTATTTTCATTCAATTTATTTAAAGGAAATTGTTTTGTTTTCTAAAAAAAAAAACTGCTATATGAAGGCAGAAACTTGCTTAAAAACTCATTTATATATTTAACTAAGCTCACCAAGTTGTACCATCATGCTATTTTGGGAATTTTTTTAATTGTATAATATGTCTGTTATACTGTTATCCATCAGGCTATAATCAAATAAGTAAATTATTTTTTAGCTATTTCATTACTGAACCACTAAATTTATTTTCCAATTTTATTTTGATCATGTGCTAATTTAAATTATTGCTTTTAATTGTTATTCATTTTTATGTATTTTGTGTTAAAGGGTTTTATAATATCTATAACAATTTCCTAATTTTAATTAGCACCATTATTATATAATCCAATACAAAATAAAATGCTTCCCTGTTACATTTGCCAAAATAAAGAATGTACAATGCTAAAGCTCTCTTAATATAAGTATAAAATTTTGCTGCTGTTTGCTAAGGGAATATTATGAGCAAAATTTACCGGACACTGTCACAAAAACCATTAGTGATTTTCCCTTTTTAGAAGCTTTCAATATAGCTTCAGGATTAGAGTCAGAGAACTGAGATATATCAATCTTAGGAGGTGGTCTCAAATGCTCTGGCAACTCATCCGATTCTAAAGGTTCTTCATCTTCCTATAAAAAAAATTTCAAATTATTTTCTTAGACAGTATAATTTTTTTAGAAAAATGGAAACAATTGAAAATAAATATATATTGCAAAGACAAAATTTTTTTCTATAATCTGAAACACTAATAATTTTTTTTCTCGTTTTTTTTTTCGACGACCTCTATTTTTTTTTTCTTGTTTGCTTTCACACCAGAAAACAGGAAGCAGCGACGGCTTAATTACGAAAATAAGAGCTATCCAGAGCAGTGTTTTCATCATAGAAAAAAAATGGGTGAGAATTTCTCACCCTTTCTCAAAAACAGGGTGAGATTTCAGAAAGTTAAGTGAGATTTCCAAAAACTTTAAAAAAACAAATAGACTTGAAAAAAAAAATCATTTCTTTTATTATAATACATTTTTAACGTCTTCTATTTTTTAAAGCATTGAATATTCTTGCTGCATCATCATAGAAGATTTTGCCTTTACTAGGTATTTGTCCCTCTTACATTAGTGCATAAAAAATTTGAACGTCTTCCATGAAAAAAACTTTACTTACGGTAAACACGTGGTTGCAGAGAAATGCGTTCTGAAAGGGGTTCCGTGGTTCGGTTGTGTTCTGTTGTTCGAAAAGGTTCTGAACAATACTGGTAAATAGGGAAGCTAGATAACGGAGCAAAAGTTGAAATTGATGAGAGATCCACAGGGCCGGATTAACCTATAGGCACATGCCTAGGGCCTAGGAAAAACTAGGGAGAAAAAAATTTGTTGACAAAAATAATTTAGCTTTAAAAACAACAAGTGTATTTTGCACAAAATTATGAAGATACAAATAAAAATATAATATTTTTCGGTAATAAATTATTTTGCAGAATCTTATGATCTAATATATTACTTTTTTGCGATTTTTGGATTCAACGAAATCTTGTATTATGCTGTCGAATTCCAAACTACGCAAAATGTCGTATTCAATAGACATAAGTGCGAGCGATGCCAAACGATCTTGATTCATTGTTGAACGCAAATAATTTTTTATCAATTTTAATCTGGAGAAAGATCTTTCTCCTTCTGCATTTGCATTCATAATTCCTTCTGTATTCATAATTTCAATAATAATTTTGCATTCATAATTTCAAAAGATTTACTTTTGACAATGTTAATTTCCTTCACTTTGTTATCATAGTAGTATCATGAAAACTATGAAGCTATTTGTAGTATAAATATTTCTTGTAAAATGGTATTATCGATATCAACTGCAATATCGGCAGTATGTCGGTATTGCAGATAAGGTTCGATAAACAAATTTGTAAATTAAAATCCATATTAATAAAAATGTTAAAAAAAAATATGCAAGAAAATTTTAGCATATATTTTGAAAAGAGGGGAGGAGTGGGGGAAGGAGGGGAGGGCCCAAAAACGGCTATGCCTAGGGCCTACGAAAGGTATAATCCGGCTCTGGAGATCCAGGAAGAAAAGTGAAACGGATTTTATTCTAAATAGAGTAATTCGAAGCTTCTTCCAAAATGCGAGAAATTCGCGAATTTTGAAATTGATTTATAGAATGCGCGAATTTCTCGCAGTAATAATTTTTTAATGCGAGAAAAGAAAAAAATATGCGAGATTCTCGCGTTCTCGCGCTGTAGTGAAAACACTGCAGAGGACGGATAAAAATACGGAAAATCTTATTTTCTGTGCAGAAAAGCAGAGAAAATAGCTAAAATAAGTAAATATGCGGAAGGTTTAGAAGCTACGACATAGTTTGAAATTCCCGTTTATCTTTGAAAATCGGAAATAAATATAATTATTTTATTTCAACAACTGAATTTTCAACAACAACAAAAAACCAGAAACTTTGAGAGAATCGGAGTTTTTGATAAAATAGCTGAAATTCAAGAGACAAAAGCAGAAAAATTTCATCTCTGTAAAGGTCAACCAGTTGTATCCCAAGGAAATGACTTATAGAGAAATATCAGAGGGAGGAATGAGAACTTCAATACTTTCGCTCCGCGGAAAATTTAATTCCTCATAAAATAATGAGCAGAAAAAAAAATTCTGCGTAAATTGGTGGGAAAAATCTGAAAAAAAGCGGAAATCCACGAAAGAATCTCATTCCTGAAGGTAGTATGTTTAAACTGATACGCATACAGAAATATTCCCCCAATATTTTGTAAAAGGATAAAAAGCATTAGCAGAAGGTTATGATTATAACAGTATATAAAAACATATAAATGCAGATACAATAAAAAATTTCAGATTCAGTTCTATACAATAAATTAATTCATATTGGGTCCACAGTAATTTATGTCACCTCTAATCATTCTATGCTTCAAATCAATGCTTTATTTAAATATCGGATACTGAAATATATCTTACATCCCACTGATCAAGGAGGCGTTCTAAATCTGCGTCTGAAAAGTCTCTAACATCTTTCTTCGCCCAATCTGGCTTGTTATTCGGGGCAGATTTTTTGCAATTTGAAAAACCAAGAACTAGCAAAAATAAAACAATGAAAATAAAAAAATTGCTAAACATGCTTTTTATTACAAAGAAAGAAATATTAAGCAACGCCGACAATTAGATAAATATTAATTCATGCGGTAATTATTCACTTTACAGGTTGATTTTTCAATAAACCTAACTTGACGCTTTCAGCTGCTTATTTTTGTACATAGTAGTACCCTCACAATTTTTCTCTTATTGCAATATTTCATTAGGTAAATGAGAATGCGCCATCTTACAGCGATTAAAGAATTCAGCTAGTCAGGTAATACGATTAGAGAAGCCCGGTACAACTATTACTGGTCATACTCAAATCTCTGATAAGACGTGTACAAACAAGGCAAAAAATTGGAAAAAAAAGTTGTTAAAAAGCATTGTTAATGTTACTTTACTGCTTAAGGAACAACCGAATATTTTGTTCTTATTTTTTTATGAAAACAAATAATTTAAATATTTATTCTAAATTTAATTACGAAAACTAATAAGACGAATTTTTAAATGTTCCCTTAATAATTCCTGGTTTTCCTTGGTAATTGAAATAAATTTTAAAAAAATATTCACTTTTTTACGAAATAAAAATTTTATTTTATGTTATTTTAAAATAAATAATCAAAATAAAAATTCGTTTTTAAAGTGAAATTAAAAAAAAAAGTTTTGAAGAAGTTTGCTTGATTATTTGCTGCTTAATTATTTGAAGTAAAATTGATTATTTATTTCATAATGCACAACTATACATGCACAAACATGCAACGCACAAATGTACACTGTTTTTTACAATCTACGATGTATTTTTTTTAATATATATTAAGTGAATTGTAATTTTGATTAATCAAGTCTTGATCTACAGTTGCGACCAATTTTTATCCCACCCAATGTTTTTGAACATTTAAACTTGGTTTCGTTTCAATAGAAATTTAATAAACGTGTCTACTTGAAAGCCTTTATCATTGGAGAAAAAGTTCAAGCACTGAAATCTTTGAATGTGTAAAATAATTTCTATTCATAGGGGAACACGGAGTAGAACGAGGTACTTATTTTAACATAAAAAATAGCAAAAAATAAAAAAGAGATGCAAACGTTATACACGCATTATACTTTTTTATTTTTAAAATGCTGTTGTATAATCACACATTTAAAAAAAAAAACGAAATATTAGTATATTTTATTTTTCTCAAAAAAGAAAATTATATCAATTGAGGGATTAAGTGCTTCCTCCTGACCGGATATGGAACTGAAAGGGGCACTAAGGACAAGCAATTATAAAAACATATAAAACTGGAAATGCTGAAAAATGAGAAAAATAAAATTAAAATGAACCTGAAACAAGCTTAAAAATATCATAAAGTAAGCTACAAATAAATATTAATGCTGTTTATTTATATGGTTAGCTGAGAGAAAAATTCAATTATTTTTTTTAGGTTTTTCATATTTCTTCCTTCTTTTTATTTTATTTAATCTTTTTGCTATTTTTATTTTATTTAATTTTATGTACCTAAAAAATAAATAAAATACTGCTCTTCTTCCTGTTTTCCAATGTCGCCATTTTTGGCGAAGAATTCGACTTCTGCCACACACGTACGTCACAGCCCGTTTTATAGGGAGGACACACTCACGCACCATCCATCCGCAGATCGCAATTTCGACTTGAACAGAGCATGATCAATTCTCGATCTAGTGCCCCCCCCCAAAGGTACTGGTTTGTCATGGGAACTGAGAGTACTTTGTGACCCTGAGAGTTTTAGATTGCACCAGTCACCATTTTGCTCACGAGGAATCTTTACTGGTGGTGATCGAACTCGCGACCTTTTGGACGCGGGCCTAACGACCTACCAACCAGGCTGTCTCGGCCAAAAAGTACTGGTAATAGTTTACTATCGCTGGTCCCTTTTATGTTAGGCGATTTGAAAATAAACCAATATATATATATATATATATATATANAATTTTTGAAAAAATAATAGTTTTTTTTTTTTTTTTAAAGGAAGAAATAAAACTTAAACAATTATTTTGTCCCTATGAAAACGCTATGAAATAAAATGGAACAATCCTAGAGACTTTTCGCTCACTGTTTCCATCACTGAACTTATAATCACGGTGATAAAACTGAAAAAGCTCAATTGCAGCGTATATTTACTTACATTCCTTTTTTGCAACTTAGTGGGAAACTTTTTATTTTTTAATTTTTTTCTATTTAATTATTCCTCTTAATAAAATTTTTGATTTTCAGTTTCTTTTTATTTAAAGGCTTTTTTGATTTTAGGATATGAGCAACTTCTTACAACTAAACCTTATTAGTTGCTATAGTAACACTTTAATTTATATTTATTTACATTTTATACAAATTAATGAAGCACATAATTCTTAAAAGACTTTTATTACATTGAAAAAAAAACTATTTTACTTTTACTTTTATTCTAATCATTAAATGTAGGGAAATAACATCGTCCGAATTTTTTAGAAGGTTTTATTTTATTCGTATATTTTTGTATATATATTTTCTGTAAGTATTATCATTTGAATTACTTTTAATTCATTCAATTATAGGTAGAATTTCATTTATTGAATACTTGACAGTATATTATTGTTATTATTTAATGAAGTCCAATTTTAATGTTTCTTACAAGTTGTAAACTTCTTTTCTTTTACAGTAAGTTCCACATGATCATTGTTTTATTTATTAGTTTTATTTTGTATTGATTTGCATGCATTACATAATTTAATAAGCATTTATGTGATGAAATCTTTGCGAATCAGTATCAATTATAAGTTATGGCGTGAAAAGTTCATTTCTTTTACAGTAGGTTTCTAAATTAAAAAATAATTTTTTTGAAATTTTAAGTAAAGCATTACCGCAACATCTCTTTGTGGGCCTCTGGAGTCATGGGTTATATGGTACCACAATTCCGTGACCAGCTACGGCATGATAGGGATAATGTGGTCAGTATTGAGTATGTGGCGTAACTACCATTGCAAATATTTAAAATACCAATTCACTAGTATATAAGACTTGTTAACTTGATTCTGTCTTGAGGTACCCTTTGATAGATGAAGGTTGACATAGTCGATAAACTCTCCCCTTATGCACAAGTTCACCAATAACCCCAGACAAGCTGTTACCCATAGATCTGAAGCTGAGTGAATTTTAAGCCACCAATGAGGATCGAACCTCAATCCTTTACAATAACATCCCTGTTCCTTAATCACTGTGCTATCAAGGATATTTTTTTTTCTTCTGATATTTTAAACGTTAAAATTACACTATGAATATTTTAAAACATTAAAATTATAAGACTCATAATTTTATCGGAATTGTTATGGCAGAAATCATCATGTTTGCCGAGGACATCAAGGAATAATGTAACAGAAAGCATAAAATTCAGAGGCATAATGTAATGAAGTAATAATTGTTTTGAAACAAAGCATCAAATTCCTCAGTAATTAAAACACTTAAAAAAAGTCAAAAATTTGGTTTAGAAACTCTAGTTAACAATCTTGACAAGCACAAATCAGATAATCTTAAATTTAATCACGTGACGAAACAAAAACTCTCACTTGACCTAATAGCTGATCTATCTCTCTAAGACTCTCTATAATAAGTCTATGGTAGTAGTCTCTACGGGACGAGACGTAGGGGACGACCACCTTCAAGATGGATAGACGACGTTGAAAAGGACCTCAAGCTATTAGGAGTCAACAGATGGCGGACCGTCGCACCGGACAGGGCCAGAGGGAGGAAAATCTGCGAGTCAGCCTTGGCCTGTGAAAGGCTGTTGCGCTTATGAAGAAGAAGAAGTAGTCTCTACTCTATAGAGAATGAAGTTTCATCAATTTGGCCAATATGGCATTTTACTTATTTATTCTTTCAGCGAAATTAAAGAATATGGTTGTGCTAATGTTCGAAAACGACTCTGTTCTAAGCGACTTTATTTTAAATAGAAAGAAGACCAATTTGACCGATTGCGGCCTCTGCAATACATTCAGAGCAATTAAATCTTTTGTTAATTCAGCAATTTCCAACTTTGAAGGATATTTTGAAAAAGAATTAGATTTTAGAAAATTATACCTGTGTTTGAAAACAATTAATTTCAGTTTTGTAGGTATACTAAAGTTTTATGAGATGAATCTCCTTGATCACATGACGTGGATCGAATCAAATGGCTATGACAGGAATATGCATTGTGATGGTTTGGATGCCGCTATGAGACCGGAAAGGCCAATTACTGTAGATGAAGCTTGCGTAAGACATTTTGCTCAACTGTATCTCATTTTTTTTTATTCTTTTTGTTATTTTGAGTCATTTTACTATACTAAACACAAAAATCACCAATCTGACACACAAGAAATAATTTTGATACAGAAAGCAGAATTTTAATTTACACTAGAAAGACTGAAACTTCGTATATACCTATATTGCCCAAAAGCATTGTGAAAAAATAACTAATGTGCAATTAATTTTTAATATTTTTTATAGTATTTACAGTTATATAACAAGTTATTTGTGAATATTAACAGCTAAAAAAATTTATTTCACTTGGAAAAAAAGATAATTTAAGCATTATTGTTTGCACATTTTTTGCAAATGAAAAAGCAGTTAAGAGGCAATCAAAATGACTTTCTTGGGCAATCTAGTGTTAAAAAGTGTAAATTTTTTATTATACGTTACTTTTTATAATACATAATTTTTATTATATATTTTTCTTATATATTTTTATTATATATTTTTATTATATATTTTTATTATATATTTTTATTATATACTTTTATTATATATTTTTATTATATATTTTTATTATATATTTCTACTGTACATTATAGGTTTGAATTATAGGCATTAAGGAATATTGACGTTATAGACTTATAGTACATTTAAGGTTTTCACATTGAATTTTTTATTATACATTTATAGGGTTATGCATAGAAAGAATATCGATGAATAGCCATTGAGATTTTGCTGGCACATGCGTACCGTAAACCGAGGCGAGTCTACCCATCCAGGGGCGAGTCTACCCATTTTAGTTTTATTTAATTTTCACTATTTTAAATTGCAAATAAAAAAATTTTTACCAATGGAGGACTTAGNTAATTTTTATTATATATTTTTATTATATATTTCTACTGTACATTATAGGTTTGAATTATAGGCATTACGGAATATTGACGTTATAGACTTAAAGTACATTTAGGGTTTTCACATTGAATTTTTTTATTATTCATTTATAGGGTTATGCATAGAAGGAATATCGATGAATAGCCATTAAGATTTTGCTGGCACATGCGTATTCTTTTGTTCAAATTTTCATTGATCTTTTAACATTGATCTACCTAAATTTCGTGAATCAAATCAGCATTGCATATACTCTTTTAAAAATTATTAAATGTTGACCTTCTTTCATAGAAGCGCCTTCGGTCAAGCTTATCTTCAGTGAGAATGTTATACCGCAGATCTTTTGCACTCGATTATGTGGTCGGACATCCATTCCGACGTTGTATAATAAAAAGCACTTGTAAAAACACTAATAACAAAAAATTACGTACATAAAACTCAAAATTCTTTTTGATCACTAAAATAAATTATAAAAATTACTAAATAATTGGAAGAAATTTTTTTCTTCTTTTTACGTAGAATTTTCTTTGAATAAATGAGTCCCGAAATTGTGTCGCAAAACTATTCGATAACAGCTCCGAATGTATGGTAAAATACGCAAAAAGTGAAATCAAAGTTATGGTCACAGACTTTCGATTGCTGTCCTGCCTAAAGGTTTGGGACCATATTTTCAAATTACGGCTACTCCACATATTTTGAGAATTAAGAATCCAAGTCTGTTGAAAAAATATTTATCCAGAGGAAGAACGCTTTTGTGACTGAATTCGTATTTTGAAGTATGATCTCCAAAAATATTTCAGCATATTTAAAGTTAGTTCCTCGAATTATTCAGATTGTATCGTAGTACATGAAAATTCAATCACTAAATCAGAAGTTATTAAGGTGTTCTATTTTTTATTTTGTGTACTGAACATAATTCCTCTATTTTATTAGAGTAACCTTATATTCGCTCTTGAAATGAACTGCCTTTCATATTTATTTTTATTTCAGTCATTAAGAACTTTATTATTTGGGGACTTACAGCGAACTTTTGGAAAGGAATGGTCTGAGCAAAGTTTCCGTTTTAGAAGAACGAAACCATTTCCATATGGAATTATTCAGAAAAGGGTAAACAATTCATTTTTAGTTGATTTACGAGGATGGATCAAATATAAATGAGACTTTTTTAATAACTAAATATTAAAATTTTACTTTCAAGAAATATAAAAATGCAGTTTTCTACATACTTTTCGTGAACTTCATTTTCAATTTTTCCAACGTTTTGGAGGGTTTTTTACAATCCCGGCGGCACAGAAAGAAGTAGGCCGTGTAGTGAACAGGTTGCGTTCAATCTTCTACCTCTGCATTGGATGAAAATCTCCTTCCCCTCCCAAGGGTTCTTTAAGAGTTCCAAACAAATAGTGGTCTGAAGGTTCCAAGTCCAGGCTATATAGAGGATGTTCAACTGTTTTCCAGTGTAATGTCTGTAACTTTTGTTGTGTTACTGTGGCTTTATGCGACTTTTGACAAATAAATTTTCTTGCATCCTATTGATTTGTGTTCAAAATTCTAGGCACCCATTTTGCCGAGATTTTACGATGTACCAAATTTGCATACTTCCATAACTCATCTCTGTTATAGCACTAATTACTCGAACTTTCCTTCGTCAGTCATTGTAAATAAGGTCACGAGTTTGGTCAATTTTCTTTGTCAGACTCGTTCTTGGTCGTAGAGTATGAAGCAAGTTTTCGATTCCTTCATGCCTTGCTTAATAACGAGTGCCATTTGTAAACTTGAGCCCTATACAGGGTATCATTACCGAACTGTGCTTGTAATCTGCTCAAAATTTCAACAGGTTTGACATTTTCTTTTGGTAAAAATTTAATCACTATGTGTTGTGAAACTTCGTTAGGAACGTTGTGCTAACTTATGATAATGAAGTTACTAAAAAAAGGAACTGACTAAGAACTAAACATTACCAAACAATTTTTTAGACTTTAGATAAAGTTTTATTGTTGCCAAGAACTATGAGAATGAAAATCGTCTGCTATTATTAAAAAAATCTAATTTATATTTGATCCATCTACTTACATTTCTTTGAAAAATGAAATTACATAAATACTCCAATGAATTGCTATAAATAATTTACAGGGTGGTTACTAAACTCTGTATAAACGGTCTGAATTTTTGAGCAATCTTAGCTATGTAATTATAAAGGATTTTTCTAGATGTATTAAAATAGCTGTGGACTACAAGCGAAGATTGCTTACAGAAACACTTAGTGAAAAATTTTAACTGTAACGCAAAGCGTTACGGTTACCCATTACTCTAATGATAACGTTATTTGATCTTCGCAGTACATGCTCGAAAATTTCTTAACAAATCACACTTGGCAAAGGGGAAGAAAATAAGTCTAATTTAAGATAAACGCTATGCATAATCTCTCTAATCTATATACAAAATCTTTCTTTATTCCGAATACTGTACCTGATAGGGAGTAAAAGTAAAATATAAAGTTGAAGAACAATGGATCTCAATACTATGCAGGAACCACAGCGCTCACCAATTGTTTCACATTTACCGCCCATTATGCGTTCACTATAAAAATAATTCAGTTATCAAGAAAATTCTGCGTAAAAATATAAATTCCTAGTATTAATTCACCTTTAAAAATATCAATCGCTATCTGAGTTGTGTTCTGGAATGTTCTCTTACGTAGTTTGGGGACTACTGATATAAAGCATCACCTGTTCATCACCTTTCTGAACCTGAATGCTAAAAAAGAATGTTTAAAATGCGCAGTTATTTCTTCATGATTATTTCTTCATTTATTACTCCATGACGTAACAGAACAATCTTTGAAAAACAACTAGTTATGCAAGATTATTTTTACAAAGTTTAAAATACGTTTGAATATCGAAAATACATTGTAAGAACTAGTTCTTTTTTTTCCTAAGATGGTTTCGTCATTTCACTGTTGAAAATTACGAAATAAATGGGAATTTTAAGAAGACGTTATACCATTTAAAAAAATTTTAATCGTAAATTCTCCTTCGTCTCTACAACTGATTTAGAATTTAAAGTGAATAAAAGGTGTTTTCAGGCAAACCTAAATAAATCCATTAAGTCTCAAATACTTAAAAGAAATTTTTAAAATATCAAATTGAAAACAAATTAAGAGACGATAGCGCGATGGAGAAATATACGTTTTGATATTTTGAAATTTTATGGCTTAACTTCCTGGCTTATTCTAGCCTTGCCTGAACTGACTCTTTCTATAATTTAAATTTGAAATTAGTTATGGGAGTGAGACAGAATTTATGATCAAAATTTTCCCCCGGTATAGTAAGCATTTCTCAAAGTTAGCATTCGTACCGAATAGATGAGGCAATACAACTGCGTAACACACTTTCTACCCTATCTCGTAGCATTTTCGGTAAAATAACACCTCACCGCTTTCTACGCAAATGGCGTTACAAGCAGTCTCATCTTGTTATATCAAATATCTTAGAGCGCAACTACTTTGTTATACCTAGACACCACTTTATAGCTGTAGCTAGGGGATAGAGAGTTCTCCTTCCAATGAGGTGAACCGGGATTCGATTCCGGCGATGGCTGGTCGATACGAATTCCGCATCCGGCTTGCACCGACCACAGTGCTGATGTGAAATATCCTAAGTGGTAGACGGATCATGGGTTAGAGTCCCTTGCCGTCAGGTTAACCGTGGGAGGTTCTCTCCATGTAATGCAAATGCGGGTTAGTTCCATCAAAAAGTCCTCCACGAAGGCAAATTTCTCCCAGTGCTTGATCCAGGAGTTCTCTTGTCTTCTGGATTGGGTTCAAAATTACAAACCTACGGACTTGAACATTAGTAGTCACAAACCCAAAAATTGGGTCGGCTGTTTAACGAGGGTTATAAAATAAAATAAAATAAAATAAAATAAAATAAAATAAAATATTTCAGAAGGCATTCTTTAGCTTTTAAACTAGCCGTTGAATTTTTTTCCAGATATTACTTTAATTTCATTCCTTGATTAATAATTGTTGGAATGAAAAACTATTCTACTTTAATAAACAGTTCTTATTTGTCCATATTTTAGGGTGGTCCTTGTGGAGTTCTAGCTGCTGTTCAAGCTTATGTTTTAAAAGAATTTTTATTTGGTGACCATAAGAGTTCACTGGTCTCAGGAGCGTAAGTACATGCAAGGTGATCCGTAATCATTTCCCATAATATATATATATTTAAAATTCTTGTAAAAAATGAAGACAAAAAGTACACATATTGACGATCACAAATTAATATTTAAGATCTGAAAAGCACACTATCAAAATCTATCAAATCACAACTCTGTAAAGCGGGATGTATATCAGAAATAGGTGGTATTTGTAGGGTAAAAAGGAAACTACCAAGTTAATATTTACATTTTATTTTTAATCTTATTAATTTTTTAAGAGTCGTACTTATTTTAGGTCCTTCAAATCAGTCATTTAAATACTGTTATATTTCAGACTTTCTTTATATTTAGGATGCTTTGGCGTCAAATATAAAATGATCTCATAAAAATAATCCATGTTTAAGCAAGTAAACAGCTAAACTAAGGAACAGCACTCGAAGTATAGCAACTCATTCAATTTATTTATTAATGTTTCTGATATTTATTTAGTTCAATTTATGAACTGAGGTATATTACAAATCTATTAAATGTGCAAATAACATGCGGGTGTTAATACTAAATGTTTAATGCTTAAATTCTATTCTAAATAAATCAAACTACTTAGAATATTGAACCTGTTCAAGCTTTGCTTTGTAATTATTGTCACTAACACTTTGATCTACTACCTTCGGATAAAAATGGCGTTAACGGTTTGTTAATTTTTAATAAATATACTATGGTAGTTATATAAAGCTTTCTAAGTTCCCCCTCGTCGAGGGTGTACAGTACGCAAAAAAAGAAAAAATAATAACAATAATAAATGAACAACTTTTTATCTAATGATCAGATCTTCACGTCCTAGGGCTCAATCTTGATGGCGCAAAAGTTGACCTCAAATACGCTAATTAATAAGTGCAAACGATATTTTAAGTTAAAAAATCTGTCACAAAAACGTACTTACTCAGAATAAACATATCTTTTTTTAAGGGATTCAGGTTTTTGACACCTAAAATATAGGGGGTAGCAGCGATCTGGGGAATATGGTCTGAATAGTTTGGTCAGGAAAGCGTCCCAAAAATTGGACTTTTACTTTTTGCGTATTTCGCTAAATTTGCACGCAATTATTAAATTCACTTATCCAAAGATAATTCCATGCAAAAAATAAATTTTAGTAAATATTTTTTTTTTATTATTTTATTTAATAGTGGTAGAAAAAATGTTGAATTACAAGGTATGCAAATTTTTGCATCATTTTAAAAAATATAATTTTAGAAGGCAAAATGCAAAATTTTAGCAAAATCGGTCGAATAGTTCCTGAGAAATCGAATTTTAAATATCTTACTTTTTTGATCGAACTTTTTTCTCCTGTAATAATTTTAGACTCTTGCGATAAATTTTAGAAATGTTATAGAGAGTTGAAAAAAGTTGCACTGAGTGCAAAAAAGGACCACCTTGAATAACTTTTGATCTAATGATCGGATCTTCACGTACAAGGACTCATTCTTATTATTATCTATATAATTATTATCTAGATCATTTTTTACATAATTTTGAAGTATTTAATTTGACGCGGCAAAATCCGAAATTTGAGCAAAATTGTTGAATATTTCCTGAGAAATTGAATTTTATATGCACGACTTCCCAGAAATTATTCGATCGATTTCACTGAAATTTTGAATTTTGCCATGCATATTTACATACTTTAAAATGATGTAAAAAGTTGCTTACCTCACAATTCAAAATTTTTTCGACTGTTATTAAATAAAATTATAAATAATTACTAAAAGTTATTTTTTCCTAGATTATCATTGGAAAAACTAATTTTATATTTGCGCTCAAAAAATGTTTCAATTTGCTTAAAATGGTATGGCGAAATAAGCAAAAAATGAAATTAAGATTAAGGGGTCCAAACTTTCGATCGCTCTCCTGACCAAACTATTGGGACTATATTTCCCAGATTGCGACTACCTTTTATACTTTGAGGGTTATTTAAAATTTGGTTTGCACAAATTAAGCAGCATAAGTGATGTCATCCTCTCGAACTAATAAGATTACGTTCTAAAACGTGAACAACCGATCATTAGATCAAAAATTATTCAGGATAATCCGTTTCTTTTTTCCTTTCCTTTTTTGCGCACTGTACATTTTTCATAGTTATTAGAGCATCGAAGGTATATAGTTTGAGTCCAGCCGGCAGCAAGCGAGCATCTCAACCTCACTCCTCTACAAATTTAAATTGATATGCGTTCTTATTTATGCATATAGATATCGTTTGTAATATTTAATCTAAGTGTAAAAGTTTTACAATTATACATATTTCAATAACCCTTAATTTAATTTTTTTAAAGATTAAGGCCCACATTATCTGAAAAGAGAATAGCTCTGTCTTATGCTCTGACCAAAATTTTGTGGAATGCTGGAAGAAAAGGAAATGCCCTCGTAGCTTTGTAAGTTGACTAATTTTTAACAATTAAAAATTCATGAATACATTCTTTTACAAAGAGGGGAAATAATGTACATGTCGTTCGGAAAGACGCTCTATAGCGTGTTTGAAACCAGTTCTAATCCACTCTAGATGTGCTTTAGGGCTTATAAATTGCAATTCTTAATCTGCACATAAGCCTGCATATGAATGGGAAATAATAAATAGATGGAAAAAAATTTATACCACAAATATTAAATCCAATGAGAATGCAGTTTCATATAATTCATTTCTTTTCGAATCTTATTTTTCAGTTATCTTTAAAATATTATAGAAATTAAATTTTATTTTTAGTTGTCACGTCTTCAGTTTCATTGCTTTCTTATTTTCACTTATAAACGCAATATCGGAATTAAGTATAAGGAATTGATCTAAAACGAAATTAAATGAACTGAGAATTTTCAGTTAATTATTTGAAAGCATAAAAAATAGTTAAACAATTTTGAACACTCACTTGAATAACGAAAAAATATTATCTCATGGTAATTTAGTTTCAGGAAGTTGTAAAAAGCCGCAAAAGAACTATTGACACTGGTGACGGTTAATTTCGGTATTAAGATCTGGGATAATAACTACCTAATAGTCTAATATATAAGCTGTAATAAGTTTTTGACGGACACTTTAGCAAAGCCCTAAGTAAGTAGCTAATTTTAGTTAAGGTTAAGTGAAAAACTATTCCGAAGTTTAGTTTACTAAAATTCATTTTTCTTATTTACATTTATAAATATATATTCTATGTATTTCTCAACCCTGATTGAAAAAATTAACTTCAATCATAATGTTTCCAATGAATCGGCTTTTTGTAAATTATTTCAATTTTATTATTTTTGCTATGAATATTAAATTATTTAAATTTAGAAACACGTTTATATAGCAAAATAAACGTGTGAGTTCATTAAATCTTTCGGAATCCTAATTAACCAGTGTCACTTAGAATTATTATTGTTCATCTTTCGCATGCTAATCTACATAGAAAGCCAAACATAAATAAAGTAAATGACTCATATTATAATAAAAGCTTTAAAAATCCTATAGAAAATTCTTTTATATGGGATGTAGTGTGTTGATCGGTTATCAAAGCGAGTACATATGTACATCGAACATATATACGTTGAAAAATTAATCTGTTGAAACAAAAATATGTTTATTTAGAGAAAGTGCATTTTTGTTTCTGATTTCAAAACTTAAAATTAACTAATTATCCTATTTGAGGTTACCCCTTTGAATCCTCAGGAGGGAGTCCTAGAACATGAAGATCTGATCATTAGATCAAAAGTCATTAAGGGTGGTCCGTTTTATATTTTGCGGAAACTGTGCACCAAATATAGTGCGGATATCTTCAGAACTGCGTATTTGTATAAGATACATGCAAACACATCTGTGTAAGATTTCTGCTTTATTCATATAGATAATTGAAAAAGTTTTTGAATTGGTTGAGTATACAAAGTCTTATTCCCATTTTAAACGAAGTAATTTTAAATGACAAACTACAACATTTAAACGCGGTAGGTCAAATAATTTCTGAGTGATAAAATTTCAAAAAAGCTGCATATTTAATCTTAAATTTCTCAGAATTATAGGAATAGCCTTAAGATCTATTCATATATCAATTAAAAAAAAATAGCAATTTATTGAAAAATAGGTATTTTTTAGTTAGCCAGTTGCAAGCGAATAATCGCCAAAGAATTAAGACCTCCGCAAAAAAAAAAAAAAAAAAAAAAAAAAAAAAAAAAAAAAAAAANAAATATTATTTTTAAACAAATAAAAATGAAATTAAATAAAAAAAATAAGTAAAATAAAAATAATAAGTTAAAAAATAATTTTAAAAAAAGAGTAAAATTTCCTTGATTCCGGCTAACCGAAAAGTACTGAGGGGAAGAAAAAAAAACAAATAGTTAATTCTAGTCAGTTTAAATTGTAAGAAAAGAGGGATTATAACCTCGTGAAAGAGTAAATCGTAGTTTGCCCTCATGACTTAAGTTAGTAAGGAGAAACGGTTTTACAGGGTTTTGGCGAGGTTAGAAAACGATAGCTTTATAGGATAGGCAGCCCGCACACTGAAAAGAAGAAATAAAAGGGGGAGGGATCACGAGGCAAGCTTGTTGTATAGTGCGAAAAAGAGGCCCGAATACTTTAATAACTTTTAATTTAATGAAAGGATTATCACGTACTTTAACTCAATCTTAATGGTTGATTATTGATGATATTTTAAAAAACGAAATCAGACACAAAAACGTCGTTTCTTCGAATAAGCATGCACTTTTTTCGACAAATTTGGATTTTTGACCCATTAAATATGAAAAGTAACCACGAACTAAAAAATATGGATCCAATATTTAGGGAAGGAGAGCAATCAAAAATTTTGGCTTATTATGCTAACTTCACTTTTTGCGTGTTTAGTCATAATTCGGAAAATTTTGTAAGCGAATCGAAAATTTTTTTCATACAATTGTAAAACTTGTTTATTTAGCGATAATTCCATGTAAAAAACTAATTTCATAACTATTTATTATTTTTAATTGTTACATTAAACGATAGTAGAAAGAAATTTTGGAATTTGTCACTCAAAGTTACCTTAATTAAGTCTGTGTAAAAATTTCTTGACCTTAAAATTGTTACCTGTGAAATCGGTAGAATAATTCTTCAGAAAACAATTAAATAAACTCCATAATTATAATGTATTTTCATATTTTAAGCATAAAATAAGTTTTTTGACACCAAAAACAACTCAATTCTCTTTTTGTCTAAGACTTTTTTTCTCTGCATTTATTGAAGGTTTTATTTCTATTTTTTAATCTCTCTTCATAATTTTTTTTTAACTTTTGAAAAAATTTATACTTTTACTTTTCTGCAAAACCTTTTTGCTAAAATATTTTAAACTGAAACTTTTTTAACGCTATTTAATTTTTTTTAAAAAAAAAGGCAATTTTTGTAGTAATTTTACATTATTAGTTTTAAAAGCAGGGATAATAAGAAAATACGTCAAAAAACTTTTTTGTTTGAATTGAACTATACTTAAACTATACCAAGTATATACTTTATACTTGGACTGAAGTAAAATCTGAAATATTTTCATTATTTTCAATATTTTCAGAACTCCATGTTAACTATAATGAATAGTAGTAATAATCGCGATTATAAAATCACTTTGAATAGTTTTTACTGAATTAATACAATGTACTACACATTTTCCATTTTTATCTAATAAATTATGAAAATAAAAAAAATAATAAAAATGCAGATCTCTCTTTTGACATCGAGTCAGTTACCCTGACTTATAGTACACCCTGATTAAACCACGGAATTTAGTCAGTGTAATCACACCAATTTTTGATGCAGTGAAACACCAGGAATGTTCCATTACACTTCTTTTGATGTAAAGTAGTTGTCCTCATATTTGGTGTTTCTAACACCAAACAATACAAAAAAGAAAAATAAATAAATAAAAATTTCCTACGAGTATTTTGTAATACATCTAGTTTAAAATATGTTTTAAAGAAATCAAAATATTTTCACTTACAATTATAAATCAAAAAAAAAATAAATTCATACAAAAGCCAAGCTTTTATAACTGCTTATACTTTTTTACTATTTAATTAATTATATTGCCATTTTTTTGAATTGTTTAAGATTTTATTTCATTTTAAACTATGTATTTTTAATTGAAAAAAAATTACAATGTGATAGAAATCAATCAAATAATATTAGTATAGTTAAAAATATCTTTTTTTTTCTTTTATTGAAAACTATTCAACCCATTTAATCCTAACTTTGTATTTTGTTATTTAAAACTATAATGTTTAAGAAGATGTAAAAATATGTAGGCATACCTTATTCTTCTTTCTTTCTCTTACAACCCTGCAACATGCAGGAAGCCTAGCCTTGCTGAGCAATATTATTCCAAACATTCTTCCTCTTAGCCTTGAATTTCCAGTCTGAACTTTTTATTGTGATTAAATGTTTAGTTACGCCATCTAACCAATAATAGGTCCTCCTCAAAACCTTGTGGTTTCCAACTTAAAACTTTTTTTCGGACCTTTATTTTTGTCCTTTCTCTTTATGTACCCCAAACATGCCAAGTATCTTGATTTAATGAATTAAATGATGTTTTTCTGTTTAAATATATACCAATTCAAATTATTGTTTTATTATTATTAAATTAAATAACAAATAATTTATGTTATGCTTGAAATTTTCTGCGGCTAAGTTAGTTTTATAATTGCATGCAAAAATATTTCAATTCGTTTGAATAAATCTGTATGTTCCTTACCATTAAAGTTATTATTAAATTCGGGATAGCCTGGTCGGTAGGGCGCTGGGCCCATGTCCAAGAGTTCGTGGGTTCGATCCCCGCAGGCTGAAAACTCCCCGTGTATTAAATGGTGACTGATGCACGTTAAATCTATCGAGTCGTAAGGTCCCCCATGTTCCCATAACAAATCAATACTTCTGGGGGTACTGATCCAGGAGTTTCCTTGTCTTCTGGATTGGGTTCAAACTTGCAAGGCTACGGTGTTGAACATTAGTAATCGTAAAACCAAAAATTGGATCGGCTGCTCAATGACGGGTTTAAAATAAAATATTAAAGTTATTAGAGTCGTGTTGCTCAGGCGATAGAGCGTTGTTCGCCTTCCAATGAGGTTAACCAGGTTTGAATCCCAGCGATGGCTGATCGATACGAATTCCGCATCCGGCTTGCACCGACCACAGTGCTGTCGTAAAATATCCTCAGTGGTAGGCGGATCATGGGTTAAAATCTCCTTGCCGTTAGGCTAACCGTGAAATATTTTCGTGGCTTTCCTCTTCAAGCAACACAAATGCGGGTTAGTTCCATCAAAAAGTCCTCCACGAAGGCAAAATTTCTCCTAATACTTGATCCAGGAGTTCCCTTGTCTCCTGGATTGGGTTCCAAATTACAGGATTACAGGGCTACGGAGTTGAACATTAGTAGTCGTAAACTCAAATAATTGGATCGGCTGTTCAACAACTGTTACAAAATATAAAAAATATTAAAGTTATAAGAAATAAGAATGTAACTGATATAATTTAATTTTTAGAAGAAAAGACAAGATAGTATTAGACGAAAAAATTGTATCAAAAGATGGAATTCTTGAATACGTAAGAACTATTTTTAAATATTTATAGCTAATTTAACTTAAATTTTAATTTATACATTAAGATTTAGTAACTTAAACAACATGAGAAGATGACACGTACGGTACATCATAAGCAAGTATATAATGCAAAACAATTCATAGTCGAAGTCAAAAATCATTATAAATTCTTCTATTTTTAAATAAGGTATAAAGAAATTTTCGAATAAACATTTTGTTTTTAGGTGTATCTGAAGCATTTCAATTGTAGGTCCTGTCTTCTCCATCACTATTTATTGAACGCAAATGAGGTAAATAATCGTTTTATAGTTGTGATATTTTTCAAAAGGTGGGAACAATAATAATATACTCCTTGTAATTAAAATTGGCATCTCAATGTCACATTTTTTACCTTCGTCTCCTTGGTAATGATGTGACAAGCAAGAACTATACTCTTTTTATTCACACGGCAGTTAAGGAGTATCTATAACTCGCAACTGTAGTAGCTTATTGACAAAGGGAGAAAACGAAATTTGTGGTTACCATAATAACAGAGGGAGGAGAAAGTGAGAAAATAGCGTAACTAAACACTAACTACAGCTAAGTTTGAATTTTTAAATTGTAAAAATAAAGTTGATAAATGAAAAGCCGAGTGAATAAAGGTTCTATGTGACATGTTGTGGTATTTGAGAAATTAGTTCAAAAGTTTATGTATTGCTCTTCCTTTTTTTATCGTATGCCTGTTTAGACAGTGGGAGCGCGATTGCTCCTGTTTTTCAGTGGCGCCATCTATGGCCAGGATTTCGACTTCTGCCACGCCATTCACACCACTACATCCCATTTATAGGACGGGTCACAATCACACACAAAGGAGAAAGGACATAGAACACACACAGAGAGAAAGAAACATCAATGCCCTGCCCGGGATTCGAACTCAGGACCATTCTGATGAAAGGACAGTTCCCTGCCCCCTGCACAGACCGTTCGGCTGCTCATCCTTTAATGTGAGGAAATAAAAATAGCGTCTTGCCTTTATTCTTTCTTCACAATCTTCCAATAAGTAAAATCTAGAAATCCCTAACACTTCTTTAAACTGTTGGCGTCTTAACGCTCGCTGTCTCCACTCTTTACATGTTGCAAATAGTTTGCGACTTTTAGTTGCCGAATGAATTTGGAATCTTTTTTCATTTATGTGATAGTCTGTGGAAAAAAAACTCATCAACTGTCATTTATTATCTACTGATATCTTCGTAATTTAAGGACTTGGTAAATTAGGTCAATGTTTTATATTTAAAATTGACTTAAAATATGATCTTTTCCGGAGAAATCTACATTTCTTAAAAATATCTCTTAGAAACTTTACATATTAAGCTCCTACTTACTTACATAATCACAACTGTGTTTTTAAAATGTATACGGCTTTATTTTAATTACATTATAAAACTATTTAAATAATAAATAATTATTTGAAGAAAGTACTCTGAGTGTAAGTTATTTTTGATTAGCTATGAAAATTAATTTTTTTTTCTTTTGCAGTTTATTTATTTTTTATTTTAATTTATGAAATATATAGAGCAGAAAAGCTTAAAAAAATAAACTTTTTATTTGATTTTATAGATAATATAAGTTACATTCAAGCATGACTGTAAATTTTACATCAATATCTTACATTGACCTTTTATTTCTAACATTACAGAAGAGCTTTTGACCTTATTTGATCTATATTAAAGAGGCGTGGCTATCTTCAACGCTAAAAATAAATAAATAATTAAGAAAAAGAATGTAGTAATAATTATGTAATTATTTCTTTAGTTGATGGATGATAACAGTGGAAGTTGCGTCCTTTTCCTTTATTCTCTTATTTTAACCCATGGTATTGAGGAGTAAGTTTTTTTTTAAATTATTCTTACACTTTAGTAAAACACTAGGGGTCTACGAGTTCTCTTATTGGATATTTATGTATTTTTGTCTAGCTTTGTAGACATTATAGTATGAATTTCTAAAAATATGCTGGCAATACCGTGAAAATTTTGATTTATAAGAATTTCATTTAATTAATATGCATTATATTTTGATTTACATGCATTTAAATGTTACTGAGAAACTATGGTTCAAATTCAATTTCAGTGTTTTGAGACAAAATTGTTTTTTTTTTTTTCTTCTCATTATTCTGTCATAATCTCATGAAAAGTATAGAAGCAAGATAAAACATGCAAAAAAAGTCAGAAAATGAAAAATCACAACGGAGTATTTAAAAACGAGAGCAATTTCCCAATTAGTATTTTTTTTTTTTAAATTAAGTTGAACCAATGAACAACCAATTTATTATCTGATCTTCGTTGAGCAAACTCATCTTCGTTTCTTCCATTGTTAATTATATTAATTATCATTAAGGAGTCTATGGGGTTTAATTTTCTTCTAGACAACCTCAATGTGTACACAGTGCGTCAAAAAAAAAAAAACGGATTACCCTGATTAACTTTTGATCTAATGATCGGATCTTTACGTTTTAGGATTTATTCTCAATGGTTAGAGAGTGTGACTTCAAATATGCTAAATAATTAGTACAGACGATATTTTAAGTTACGAAATATGACATAAAAACGTACTTTGAATGGATTTGGGTTTTTGACCCCCAAAATGTAAGGGGTAGCCGCAATCTGGGAAATATGGTTCCCATAGTTTGGCCAGGAGAATGTTTTAAATGATACTTGTAACTTCAATGATAATTTTACCTTTTTACGTATTTCACCATATTTGGAGAATTTCTTAAGCTAATTGAATTTTTGCATACAGTTATGAAATTCTTTCATAAAAAGATAATTTCATTTAAAAAAATAAATTTTAGTAAATATTTATCATTTATTAATTTATTTAATAAAAGTCTAAAAAATTTATAATTTTAAGGTATATAACTTTTTACATCATTTTAAAGAATGTAAATTAACATGACAAAATACAAATTGTGAGCGAAATCTGTCGAATAATTTCTCAGAAATCTAGAAGATCCGATCATTAGATCAAAAGTTATTCAGGGTGGTCCCCTTCTTTAACTCACTCTGCAACTTTTTTCACCTCTCTCTAAAATTTTACTTGGGAGTTTAGATTGTTTGCAGGATTTGAACGAAAACGCAGTGCAAACACTTTACTAAAACAATGCAAAGGACTTTTATAATTTAATTTTTATTCGAATTTAAATTACATTTTTGTTAAAAGTTGGAGAAAAGTATGACAACTTACGCGCAAAATAGTCATAAAAATCATGTTAATAATTTGAAAAAACTTGAAATAAGCAGTCAAATAAGCTCTTTTTAAAACCAAACTAACTGAATTTTTTATTAAAAAAAGTTATTTTGTTCCGCAAAGATATAAAATATTTACTAATATTCAAGTCAATTTAAACAACATGCTATGCTTACCAAGTATACTTACCAAGATTAAATTACCAATTTTTAACTAAATAGGTTAATTAGAAGCAATCTTGTGCGCATGTGACAAAAAACTTGAATAGGGTACTTCCAACTAATCACATTGTTGTGTCTTCACGTGGTTGTGCATGTGGTATTAATGTTACAGCTAAAATGTTTATTATCAATCTGAATCAAATTTCGGATCAGATTTAATTGGAAACTTGTGAGCCACATCATGCATGTGTGTTGAACCTGGTTGGCTGACTCACACGTGACGTCGTTTGTGGGTATCCAATTGAGAAAAACAAAATCAATACATACCCTTGCATAATTATCTTTTAATGAAATGTTTGAGTTGGCAGACGATTGCAGCTTAGAAAAAAGGTACGTTATTTCCTGTTTTGAGTGGGTTTTATTATTTCTGCAAGAACTTTGGAAGTTTTCTTAGCATTGCCTCATACTTGTTGTCAAATTGCTCAGAATAAAACAAATCATAACATAGATATTTCTTCAGAAAATAGAAAACCTTGTTAGGAGAAACTATGTAAATGTCTTAAAACTAAAATATAGCTTATGAATTATGATGTTATTTGCGTAAGTTAATAATTAAAATTTAAATAAAAAATATAGACCAGTTTGTTTGCATGAATGAATTGTTGGCTTTTATTCTTTCATTTCTGTCACACATACAGCTTCCACTTAGCTTCCGTTTTTCGTTGCCAACGGAAAAACGAAATTTCATCTATTTTGTGACAAAGCATTATTGTGTTGCATAATAAAAATAGATTGTATCAAATATTATTTGAATTGATTGAAGTGAACTGAAGCTTCACTCAATGGCCCATTTCCCGAATGAAATGTAATAAGCTACACATAAAGAGCAGCAGGACGGGTTTTAATCAATAAGTCACACATACGAAAAAATTCTACAAGGTATATATTGTTGTTGTTGCGTATGCCTGTTTAGGCAGAGGGGTGTGATTGTTCTTGTTTTCCAGTGGCGCCATCTATGGCCAAGAATTCGATTTCTGTCACACCCATACGTCACACCTGTTTATAGGGCGGACCCATTCATACATTCATGCATTCATCCACAGATCGTAATTTAGACCTGAATCAGAGAACTATCGATCTCCAATCCAGTAACCCCAGAGGTATTGCTTTGTTATGAGAGCATGGAGGACTTTGCGACTCGACAGATTTTAAGGTGCATCAGTCACTATTTACTACATGAGGAGTCTTCGGTCAGCGGGGTTCAAACCCACGAACTCTCGCACAGGGGTCCAGCAGCCTACCGATCAGGTTATTCCGGCCCTAATTAAAAAACTGTTTGACATGTAAATTGACTGTAAAACATTTGGGGTTAATATTTTATTACTCTTATTTGTGTATGTATGTACAAATTTGCCAATAATAATGTTTTTTATTTAGATTAAAATATTACAATTACTAACGATGTATGGTCCAAGGAAAAGAGTGCTCGTTTCTAAATGGAGCGATGGAATTTCAGCGATAGTCTATTTATTCATATACTTCTACCACCTTGCACAGACCGTAATGCTGAGCGTTATTCGAAGTGTTAGACCTACCTTAATTTAGAGTCTCCCAAACATCAGGCTAACCATGGAATGTTTTTATGGTTTTTCTCTCCGTTTTACAAATATGTGGAAAACTGTCACTCATAAACTTTTTTGAGAAAGCAAATTTTTCCTTTATTTTATTAGCAAATTTATAGAAACTCCTTTGTTTTCGGATACTAACAAAACACCTAGACTATAGAGTTCCATAGAATTGACCACAATGTTTACGCAAAATATTTTTTGTGGCAGACGGAAAATATAATATACCCATGTTCATCGTGTAAATAAAATAATTATAAATAATACCAAGTTATTAATATAATTTGTTATTATTTATAATTATAATCCTTTTCTCCTAACTGTTGTAATATTTTACAGAACAAAAAGGGAATCCGAAAATACAGAATACCTAATTGGAATTGATGGTTTCGCCTCTCAGGTAAGTCCATTATATGAATCACTATATCACGTAACCCTTATCAGCATACGTAAAGATAAAATATTTTACTTTTAAATTGTCTTGGTAAATAAACTTTAATTTACGAAGAAAAAAAAATTAAAAAAAATAAACAATGTTTATTTGGTTCAAATATGCAGAGTATTTCATCATGATCGTTCTTATCGTATAAATTTTTGTATTCTAGTCCAAACTGAAGTCAACAAAGTATACTCTCAAAAGTCGCAAATCAGTATTTGAACTAGGAAGAAACAAAAATCACTGCTAAAATGCGATGAATTACTGTTGAGGAAGGTGAGGCTATAAAAATCAAAACCTGTTTAAATGCCGGTTGAAATACTTTGCTTACATTAATGCCGGTGCTTACATTAATTGCCATTTGACGCCTATTTATTTCTTCGTGCAGGAAGCAGATTTTAATTTTTTAATGCTACCTTCCTCAATAGTGATTCGTTCGATCAAAATAGTGTTTACCATAAAAATTAAATAAAAATTAGCGAATTAAAGTAATTACCTTGAAAAGTCTTCCTCACCCGACTGATTTTTGAATGAAAAATTACAATAATATATTAAGCGATGTATTGAACAAGTGCTTATAGCGATCTAGTAAATTAGATATAGATATTAAACTTGCAGCAATATTTTTAAAAATAAAGTAGTTTTGTTTCTTTTATATTCAAATGTCACAATTCGGTTGAAATTTAAATTAATACACAAATTATGGATGCACTTCTTTAAGCACAAAACAGATATGAAACAAATTTGCTCGAAACGATAAATTAAATACTTGTAACATACATTAAACTTTTCTTTATTTGAAAGATCATTTAAAGAAACGGAAAGTGATAGAAATGCATATTTTACTTAGGAAACAGGGTTATTTATTCCAAGTAAGTTTTAAAATTATGAATTTCAAATTTTGTAAAACTAACTTTGAAGGCACAATTGACTGGGAAAGTTATAAAACAATGTTTTCTCTTCTTTCTTGTCCGGAAAAATTATAAAACAATTTAGCAAATATAATTTGTTGAAGTAAATATTAGTTATTTTGAATAACATGCATAAGTATTTGTAGATTGTTACATTATTTAAAAATTGTTTGTAAGAGTTGATGTATTGAGTTGTTTACAGGAAATAATAAACTTAATGCTTGTTGGAAAAGCTGTACCTCATCTGTTCGATGGCAACCAAGAGCGTGACTTTGGTGGTTCAGAAACGTCTCTTCTACATGGAATCCCTCATAAATCAGAAATTGGACTCCTATCGGCACTCGATCAACACTGTGCAGTACGTTTTATAAAATATAAGTTACTTTTTCAAAGTAGTTAGTCCGAAACACACTACAACTTTAATTAAGAAAAAAAAACTTAATTTGTAATATTGAAAATTTTTTATTTTGTTTCATACTTTAAAATACAGTCGACAGTCAATTATCCGTACCAATCGGGGTCAAATCCGAACTAGATTCAAAAATCTGGATAATTAAACAGTTATGAAAATGAAATAAAAAAAACGCTTGAATTAAAAATGATTTTAGGTAACTTTGCTGCACAGTTTTTCCAGTCGTATTCCAATCGTATTCTAATCCTCTTAGTGCCTACTGTAGCATATTACAAATGCTGTGTTTTAAAGTTTAATTTTTTTAAAATTCTATTCGAAATCTTATTAGAAACTACTTGCCACCAGCCACCAACATTGAAACTGGGCAAAAAGAACGGTAAGTTATTTTCAAGGTCACCAAGAGAGAAAAAAAGAAAAGAAGAAAAAAAAAAAACTTTTTCCCGAATTTTTTTAGATATTCTAAAATAGGAAGCAATTCGGCGGTTTCCTTCGGCGTTTTAATTATCGGTGCTACTCTACTGTATATATTTTGTAACATCATAAGACATATTACAATTGAAGGGTTGAGATATGATGATAAGCCACACATGTAATGATCAGTCACATTTTTAGGTTGTTCAGGAAAGTTCCTTGGTTCCTATGGTGAGCCATATATTTAGGTACAGAGTATATGCAAAGAAATATTCATATACATAGTGTTGTCATTTAGAAGAAGTTTCGTTAATTCGTTTAATACTTATCTGTAGACAATAATAAGGAACAATCTCATGTAAAAAAATTAATCTTTAAAAAATGTTTGACTAATAATGATGTTGTAATATTCCTCCATTATATAATTGCTATAGAGAAAGGGTTCCTAATATGAGAATTTTTTTTAAATAATGGTAAAAACACAATAATTATTATGGTGTTCATTATTATATTATCTAATGTACATTTGGTGCGCCAAAAAATTATTGCGGATTATCCAAACTTTCAGCACTCAAAAGGGCCATTTCATCTCTAAAACATCATAAAATCAACAAAATCTATGTATATTGTATAATTCCAAATGGGCAAGTTAAATATGTAAATTTTAATTATTATTTTAAAAACATTTGCCTTAAACACAAAAAAAGAAGGAAAAAATAATTTATGCTAGTGTTAATTTGGTTTATGTATTCATATTTCGCAGAACTTCATTTGCATACTAGTTTTAAATAATTATGGTGCTTAAGATTGTCACCACCTATCAAAATCAACATTCTGAATTTTCGTCTTCAGAGCCAGATTTTGAATCTTTAAAAATAATGACTACGAAGACAAAGATTCAAAATGTTACAGTGTTAAATGTTCATTTGAGTCACTAAACGAGTCAACAATGACTTTTCTCTTTAATGACATCTTCTTTATCTCTGTATTAGTTTTCATCTGTTTGTTGTAGCTGTAAATTTCCTTTATACAAAGATCCATAACGACAAAGCGCATCATATTCTGTTCCCGTATGTCAAGTTAGATCAACTGTTTCTTACATGGGAAACTTTATTCACATTTTGTTGGAATATTATGGATGGTTAAAACCTCCTATAGAGAACTTACAGTACTAAGCGTGGCATTTAAGTTCTTTAATGACTGAATGCTATTATTCTGAGAGGTATACTTCTTATTGATCCAAAAAGATAAAAAAAATTTACATTTTTAATTCAAAACAATTTCACAGGAGGTGAATCAGGGAATAGAGCGTTCGACATCAAACAAGGTAACCCGAGTTCGAATCCCAACGGTGGCTTGTCGATACTAATTCTGCACCAGACTCGCTCTGACCACATTGCTGACGTAAAATATCCACAGTGGTAGACGGATCATGGATTAGAGTTCCCTTGACCTCAGACTAACCAATGGAGGTTTTCGTGGTTTTCATCCCCATGTAACGCAAATGTGGGTTAGCTCCATCAAAAGGTCCTACACGAAAGCTTATTTCTCTCAATGCTTGATCCAGGAGTTCCTTTGTCTTCTGGATTGAGTTCAAAATTACATGGCTAAGGAGTTGAACATTAGTAGTCGTAAGCTCAGAATTGGATAGTCTGTTCAACTCCTGGTTATAAAGTAAAAAATAACTATGGGTGCTTAAAATGAAGCAGTCTCTTATATTAGGCAACACGTGGTATGACATATTAGGAATTAAACAATTTGCAAGTTAATTATATTTTACAAATATTAGTAATATAGTTATGTCTCACAATATTTAACATCTGTATAATAATGATAAAATAATAATCTGTCATGTAAATGTTGTGTTTCATACCTCCTCACAAAGTTAATAGTTGACTTAAAATTTATTTGATTACGCCTTTTTAGATACAATTTCTTAACAAATAAAAATATATATTTAATAAAATATTCAGACGTCTTTGCATAAAATTATTTCATTTCAGTAAGGCATCAAAAAACAAAACAAAGCAATTTTTTTCAAACACTATTCATGCATTTCTTACATCATACAGCAGGTGCATAACCTATCATAGATTTAAAAAAAAATTAAAGTTACTTATACAATAAGCAATAATTGCTTATTTACGTCTCTCTAGAGCTACACAATAGCTATATTTATTTTTATAACCGCCGTTGAACAGGCGACCCAATTTTAGGTTTACGACTACCAACTTTCAATTCCGTAGCCTTGTAATTTTGAACCCAATCCAGAAGACAAGAGAACTCCTGAATTGAGTATTGGGAGAAATTTGCCCTCGTGGAAGATTTTTTGATGGAACTGATCCGCATTTTAGTTACATGGAGAGGAAAACCACGAAAACCTCCCACGGTTAGCCTGACTGCAAGGAGAATTTAACCCATGATCCGTCTACAACAAAGGATATTTCAAGCCTGCACTGTGATAGGTGCGAGTCGGGTGCGGAATTCGAATCTACCAGTACTATCGAATCTACCAGTACTACTACTACTGTATTCATTTAAATTTATAGATTGGGAGCTTCTACAAAAATCCTATGTACCCCATATTTCTGTTGATCTGTGGCCACCACTACACGGTTTTGTTCGGAACATCAAAAAGAATTTTAATGAACTCCCAAGACGAATTTATTTTGCATCACTATGATGGTTTTGACAAAACTGAGACAGCTTTTATAATAAGTATGTTAAATTTTTTTCTTCTAATTTATGGCCTATGTCATTGAACTAATCAGACACTATCAATCAATCAACAGATAAGAGGTAAAAGAATATGCTCCATTTTTAATTACTTAATGATTTAAGTGCTAATAGCATCTATTTAAATAATACCAGTATCGTAATGGTTCGAACTTTTCAGAAAGATCCGAATTTCATTTATGATTTTCAGACACAATTTTGGATAAATATTCCAATTTATTGGATTAATCAATTTACATTATATGTAATAAATGAGAAAATTAAAAACTTTGAGGGAAAGTTTAGTTTGAGGAACAAAAACTTTATGATGAATCAAAACTTCATTTCTAGGAAACTATTCAAATGATATCATCAAAATGGAAGATTGATTTTGCTCCTTAAAATTGAGTTATTGAAAGAGAATGAAAAGATATATACGTATTTTTTTACAATTACTTTTTTTATCATTATTAAATTTAAAAATAAAATTTATCTAATCAAGCAATGATAAAAAGTAATAAATCAAATTTTAAAATTACACATTTTTGAAAATTTGGTAACTTAGAAACTTTATGATCGATTTTGTTCGAACCTTCCACTTTGAAACCGAAAAATACATTATTTAATGTGGTGTAAAAATTTGTATGTTTTATAATTCAAACTTTTTTTCGAATGGTATTAAATAAAATAATAAGAAATAAATATTTAAAATTATTTTTTGCATGAGATTATCTTTGGAAAAACACATTTTATAACAGTGAACAAAATATTTTTTGATTTGCTGAAGGTAAAAATAACAAAAAAAAGGTAAAATTAGCGTAAGGTGTCCAAACTTTCAACCGCGTCCTGACGAAACTATTATAACCATATTTTCTAGATTGCGATTATCCCCCCCTCCCCCAGAAGTCTGAAAATTAAATCCATCGAAAGAAAAGGTATGTTTATTAAGAGAAAGTACGTTTTTGTGCCTGATTTCGTAACTTAAAATATCGTTTAAACTAATTAGTTGGCACATTTAAGTATTACGAAGATTGAGTCTTAACGCGTGTAAATCGGATTAACTCCTCAAGATTATTGCTGGTGCTTTTATTCATTTTTTTTAAAAAAAACACTTGAATCTATTAAACTTTTATTTATTTTGATAGAAGTGCGTATTTTAATACTCCGACCCCTCTAAACTTTTAGTCATTAATTTCCATTTACTTTTAAAGTCTAGTATACGACAAAAAATAATTAACTTTTATTTATTTTGATAGAATTGCGTATTTTAATACTGCCACCCCCTAAATTTTTAATCATTAATTTCAATTTACTTTTAATGTCTATAAAAATATGACAAAAAAATTTAAAATTCACTTTCAAAAGTCAAACTACTAATAATTTCCTCTTTTGAAATATCCCTCAAGAGCAAGTATCGTTTACTGTCCTGGTCAAATCATTTGACGCACTATAAGATTCTATATAAAACTAGGAGGCTCCGCCCCCTGCTCGCTAACGCTCGCCAACCCCCGAGAATTGCTACGCTATCCTATGTGGTTCACGCCGTGAACCATGACTCGCTGCGCTCGCTCGCCAATGAACACAATGTTCTAGCACAAAGACATAATATATTATCATCAAAGACATNGATTTTGTTTGAACTTTCCATTTTGAAACAGAAAAATACATTCTTTAATACGGTGTAAAAATTTGTATGTTTTATAATTCAAACTTTTTTTCGACTGGTATTAAATAAAATAATAAGAAATAAATATTTAAAATTATTTTTCGCATGAGATTATCTTTGGAAAAACACATTTTATAACAGTGAACAAAATATTTTTCGATTTGCTGAAGGTAAAAATAACAAAAAAAAGTAAAACTAACATAAGGAGTCTAAACTTTCAACCGCGTCCTGACCAAACTATTAGAACTATATTTTCTAGATTGTGGTTATCCTCCCCCCCTCATCAGAAGTCTGAAAATTAAATCCATCAAAAAAAAGGCATGTTTATTCAGAGAAAGTACGTTTTTGTGCCTAATTTCATAACTTAAAATATCGTTTGAACTAATTAATTAGCATTTTTAAGTATTACGAAAATTGAGTCTTAATGCGTGGAAATCTGATCAATTCCTCAAGTTTATAGCTGGTGCTTTTATTCATTTTCTTAAAATACTGAATCTATTAAACTTTTATCTATTTTGATAGAAGTGCGTATTTTAATAATCCCACCCTCTCCTAAAATTTTTAGTCATTAATTTCAACTTACTTTTAAAGTCTATTATACGACAAATATTTTTAAAATTCACTTTCAAAAGGCAAACTACTAATAATTCCCTTTTTTGAAATATCTCTCAAGAGCAAGTATCGCTTACTGTCCTGGTCAAATTATTTGACGCACTATAAGATTCTATATAAAATCTGAATTATCAGGTGATACTCTATACAGCTTTATTATTTTTACGCGAATGAAACCGGTTTGCACTTGTTTACGTTCGTGTATCAATATATTAAATTAGGCGATACATAATATAAATTCGACGATTGGATAAATAAGATGACATATTATATAAATATAGAATATTTGTTATATCAGGTATTATATTATTATATTGTAATAATTACTTCACATTATTAGACGCATTGTAGTTTTTTAATAATTACACGTTTTTCACGTGGTATATATGAAATACTTTTCCATTGAAACATGGGTTTTTATTCAGGTGATTTTTTTATATGCCTCCTATTTGTATTTATTTCTAAAGTATTGCTTTACAATGTTAAGAAATTGATACACGAACGTAAGCAAGTGTGTTAAATAGGAATTTAACATTTATTGTAATAACACTTTCGAATAATTATATCGCACCTCTGCACAAGAACTCACAAATCTTTTCTCACACATTTTAAAGACATTCTAGTTTCTGTTCGTAAACAGAACAACATCGAATGCAGTGTCTGAGGAGAGCTTATCATTCGATGTTGTTCTGTTTACAAGCAGAAACTAGAATGTCTTTAAAATGTGTGAGAAAAGATTTGTGAGTTCTTGTGCAGAGGTGCGATATAATTATTCGAAAGTGTTATTACAATAAATGTTAAATTCCTATTTAACAAAGTGCAAACCGGTTTCGGCGGCGTAAAAACAATAAGCCTGTGTAGTATCACCTGATTATTAAGATTTTACATAGAGTCTTATAGTGCGTCTAATAATTTGGGCAGGGACTGTACTTGCCTTGCAATTAAAACATTTGACAACACCACCAAAATTTTTTTTTATCGTTTTACGTTATTATGCTTGCTTTTTTCTAGAACCATACCACAAAATCAATAAAAAGATTAGGGATGATAAGAAAATTAAGGATGAAAAGAAAATTAAGGATGAAAAGGAGACTGAAGATGATAATGGAATTAAAAATCCAGTAATTAAGTGCATTTATACAAGGTAAATTCAAAAATAGAAGTTTCTTTTTTTATTTACTGCGAATGCATTAAAAATCATAAAAATTAACCATCATAAGCGTGTACGATTATTCTTTTATGTTTATGGCAAACGATGCTAAGTGACTTACTAACATGAGTTTGAAATTTATATATTATTAACTTACTTTTCTTGTAAAAAAAAATGCCACGAATGAACCGTTCATGCTAAATATAAAAACTGCTGTTTGATACATTTCGCTCAAAACTTTTTATGATTAAAAACATTTAACTTACTAATTTCATTCGAAAAGCAATGCATTATTTTATTAGAGCTTACAGTTGGGGTTTAAGGGTTCCTAAACTTGTATACGTTGTCGCGCTCTTACGAGAATTAAAATTGTCTCACATTCACAAATATATATATATATAATAATATATATATATGTATGCATGTATATGTATAGATAAGCATTAAAAATACAATTTTTAAAAAATAATNAAACAAAGGAAAATTATAGACATATGAAAAAAGGGAGGGGGGGGGAGAAATATATGGAAAAAAATATAACAAACAACTGGGGGAAGAAAAAAAAAAGGATGGAATATTTTTAAAAATCCGGAAAATAAAAGATATAATCTTTTCATCAGCCCACACGATTATATCCGCAAAAAATAATGCTTTCTGATAAGAAACCACTCTTATATATTAATATCAGCAAAAAAGAGTACGTTCGGATAAGAAAGCACTCTTTTTTGCGGATATAATCGTGCGGGCTGATGAAAAGATATTATCTTTTATTTTCCGGATTTTTAAAAATATTTCATCCTTTTTTTCTCCCAGTTGTTTGTTATATTTTTTTTCATAATTATTTTTCCTTTCCTCCCCTTTTTTTTCATATGTCTATAATTTTCCTTGTTCTTATCCTCTTTTTGAACTTATCTAGTGAGTTCTGTTTACTTGCAGCTTATGCGCAATAAATGAAACTTATTGTTTCTCTTAATTTTCTTGTATTTATTTATTTTATTGTATATATATATATATATATTGTACGTTTTATAAGTATAAAACAATGAAACAGAAATACAGAAGTAAGTGGTGAGAATAAATATAGTTAATATATATACAATGGTTAATACATATACCTATTAAAAATCATGCAAGTTCTTTTTCAATTAATATCAAGTTATTTAGAATGATATATTAAATATTATAAGTAATGTTATAAGCTTGTCGTGGGAAAAAAACGAAATTCGTGGAAGATTTGTGAGAAATTTGAAAAATTTCGGGAGAACCCAATTACA
>NC_092205.1:79537831-79539611 GCF_043381705.1 Parasteatoda tepidariorum | reverse complement strand
ATATATATATAATAAAAACATATACACCTCCCAAAAGTTTGGTCAGGTGGGCGGTTGAAAATACGGACCCTTTAATGCTAATTCCACTTTTTGCTATACCTCGATAACTTTCAAAGTGAATCGAATTTTTTTTCTGCCTACAATGGTAAGATTCGTTTATAATAAGATAACTCCCTATAAAAAATACACTTGTTTAAACTTCTAAACTTAACTGCAAAAAATCAACTTAAATTTCTTATAACTGTTAATTTGTTTTTATTATTTTTTTTTACACATAGTCGAAAAACTTATACATGGTAAGATGTACAAATTTTGATACGATTTTAAAGGCAAAATGCAATATTTAAACGAAATCAATTTATTAGTTTTTGAGTAACTGGATGTAAAAAGACGTAATTTAAAAATTCATTTTCTCTAGAACAACTCAACGGACTTCGTTCAAATTTTGTACCTTCATACGATCAGAGAATGACATTTAATTTCAATTTTCAATAATTCAGTATTTTTAACTGTTATCCTATTCCCGCTACTGAATTTTTTCATCTACCTATTCTAACATGCGAACCTCGGACGCAAAAGATCTAATACACTCTTAAGTTTGAAACCATTTGACAATCTTGTTGAAATTAAAGCTAATGGTGAAATTGATTATTTAGAAAGAGTTGCATTTATTAAGTTCTGCTGACTTCGATTTAATATTCGCATCATTTACTTTTCCCCAGGTGGCCTAAAGCAACAATATTGGAAAAGAAAAAAGAAGATTTGGACTTGTAAATAATTTTTTAGATGAGAAGAAAATTTCTTTTAATATTTTTTTACTTCAGAGTTTACGATCGATTTTGTACATTTTGTCATTAGATTTATATGATATTTATACAAACGATATCGAACAAGAATACATAATCAAAATTGTACACAAATAAATTAACAATCTTTATATTCTGAATAAAAAAATTATTGATGAAAAAGCTAAGCTCAGTTGTATGAAAGAAAGCTGAAATTTAACTTTAACAATACCAAAGAATGACTTCCCTTTTTTTTTGGGGGGGGGATTAGTTTAGGATTAATTTTCTCTATATATGTAGGAGATTTTTTCTTACAATATTTTCTATAATAATATTAAATTGTAAGACAAAGCATTGATTCAAGTTTGAGTCATGACATGAAATTTCATGAAACAATTTTAATTAGCTAACTAATTTCTACGAAAAATATTATTTTCAAGGAAAGTCAAAAAGTTTCTTGCACATCACTTTATAACTTATACAATAAAATCCTCATTTTCATCCCAATAAATAAAAATACACCACAAAAAAAATCAACAGCATTAGAATACAAAAGAAAATAAAAAATGAAACATAACAAAATTAAATTTAATTACTAAAAAACACGCATTTATTAAAAGAGCCGCTTTGAAGCTTACCATTATTATAACATAATACGTGAATGCAATATTAGAAGAAAAAAAATTCAAAAAATATATTTGTCAGCAAGGACTTTTTTGAGTTCCGTCCTTAGTGCCTTGGCACTGACGCCATAATTCCAAGTTTTTTCGATGTGTGTTTGGTAGTGTTTCACAATAGGTTTAAGATTTTTATAATGTCAGGTAGGTCTAACAGTGATAAGTTATGCTGAAATTTATATTAGCCCTAACCATTATTTGATGCAAGTAAAGAAAATTGTTTATATATATATATATATATATATATATAGAGCTTATACACAGTTCCCTGATATTGCTGAGATGACCTAGGCTGTAAATAGCACATGCGCAGCGGCG